>NC_006670.1:507500-545000 GCF_000091045.1 Cryptococcus deneoformans JEC21
CGGCTTGCCTCGTCATCGGCGCACGCCGCACAAAGGTAAAAACTATTATTAAACACACGTAAGGGTATGATTGTGCCTGGTGGCGACTATAATTGCTTCCGTCGCCCCAGCCTCAGCTAAAGTCCTCCCTGCTGGATCTTTTTCTCCGTCGTCTGCTGCTGCTGTTTGTGCACCATTCCAACACCGTGGGAAACTATCCCATCTCCACTTTCACTCTCCTCTTTCCTCCATTGCACACTATGGCCGAAGACCACAACGAGGGGGTATCAAACACCCCCCTTGACCTCCTCATCAATGCCATCGCAGGGAACCACTATCCCATTCCCCACGACCACACTCACGAGCACGACCATGACCACGACGTCAGTCTCGACCATTTGTTGTCACAGCGCAAAGACTCAGCTGAGGACAGCCAACAACATGCTGTACGTGATTTGTGATTGGCTATTACAATTACTCGCATCCTAAATGCATTTACAGTCGTCCCACAAACGTGCTAGATCACAGGAAGTTGTTTCCTCTAGACAACGTAAAGTGCCCAAGCCTTTGGGGTCTCAAGCGATGTTCTATCCAGGATTTGCGCCAGCCGACAAAGCTCCCGGATCCCTCGACGAAAATAACAGCCATCGGTTTAATACTCTGGAGGTGTGGCATCCTACGACAGGTCAAAAGAGCTATGGTAAAGAGAGAAGGTAGATCCCCTTGATCTCTGATCATCTATGTCAATTGATGTGCCACCTTAGAATGTTAAACCCTCCCCCTATTCTCCGCCTTTCCGGGCCTGCATCGTCCTGTATATCATCCATTACAATGGTCTCTGTAGTTTCTCCAAATATCACGCAACCCGTTGCCATCTGTGCGCCCCAAACACACCATATGGGTCGCCCCCCAGATATTACACCCCATTTAGGAACACCAGGGGTTGAAGACAAGAAGAAAGAGAGGCGAGAGGAACAGAAGAAATTACGTACTGCCGCCTTGAATGCTGGCTTCGCTGCAACTCTTCCCAAAAACAGGAATGCGACCGATCTCAAAGACCGAACGTTATTGAAAGATGGTCTGACCTTCCCAGGTCTTTGGATTGGAGAAGAAGCGGGAAAGATGAAGGAGTTTCGCCTGGAGCTGAAGATTTACGCCGAGCCCACAGAGAAAGGTTTGAGCTCCCCCTCGACGCAAGATTTCGCGCAGTCTTCGTACCATCTTGGTAACCCAGACAATGATCATGAAACTGCCCACACCTTTGCTGACATGCTGGAGCCACCCTCAATGGATGCTCTCCAACCTCTAGCAGAGGCGGTACAGCAATCCAGTCAGCAAGGGCATGACACGTTATCTGAACATTTCCCCGAAGTTGAACCTTCTCTTGCTGCTACCAATCTGCATAACGACAATGACGCGGAAAATCCAGGCAATTCCCCGTTACCGATCACACAAGCTACCACAGAAGAACAGCCATTAGGGTCATTCTTATCTGGGCCCATCCGAATTGTCTCCAAACCTTCTCGAAAAACCTCAAAAACCCGGTCTTTAGCCATATGCTTCCCCCGCGATTCAGTATTTTCCCTCTGGACCCGTATTCATGGGCAGACAGTGCGTACCAAGTGGATGAATCTTGAGGCCAACTTCAACGGGCATGGTCCCCGCTTAACATCGAGAACGGCGAAGTGGACGCCGTTTCGCTTTGAAGTTCTTGATCACGCAAATGCTCCTTTTGCATACAGGACGGCTCGAAACAAATTTGATGAGACAGACCATCTTGAAGGGCAACAACTCACCTATGGCTCCATTGTCGTTTTGGTAGACTTGCAGACTGGCGTCAAGTCAGATCCTGTCAAGGTAGTTAGGGTGGAATCAGGCAAATCGGTGGTGGGACAATATGATGGTCAACCTGTGAGTGAACTGCAACGGATCGGACTCGTAAGGACCATAGATGGACAGGAAGACATGTCTGAAGGGTGTCGATGGTATCTTAGTGCACCTGGCGCTAGAATAGGAGGTGGGGAGCTTAGTGCAGAGTCGGCGCCTGGCATACGAATGAGAAGACAAAGAGCCAACGCCAAGGCAGCCTCACAGCTCAAGGAATTGAATGAGGAAAGAGGAAAGGAGAAGGAGATAGAAGGTACTTCACACGATGAACCTCATCTCACTTCTTCGTTCTTACAAGATCCTCAGACACTCAGTGCTATTGAAAATGTATCTGGTTCTTCTACCGAGACCAATCACAATCAGCAGTCCGTCCTTTCTATCGAACTTAGTCTTCCTGAAGGAGTTCATTCTGCGGATACTTTCGATCATACAGATCATCCACCAGTTATCGACCCCTCTTTCGAAAACATGGCTCCTCTGGTTGACAGCCAACAACAAACCAAAAATCCGAAGGGACAAAGTTCGTTCCAGAGAAGGAGCAATAAAACCAGGCGACTTGCTTTGGCCGCGGCTGTCCTGGCGGAAGATGATGATAATGCCGTCCAGACTTTACTTAGCTGGGTCAAAGCCGAGAGGAGTGAAGAGGTTTCGTCTGGCGCGGACGGTTTAGATACCCAACCAGATGAGGTAAGATCGGTTATCGTAGACTCTGTGGCGGACTGGATGTCCTGGACGATTGGCGGCGCAGGTAATTCGTTCTTTCAAAGGGTGATCGTTGTACTATTCTGACTAATCTTGCGGATGTGTAGCCTCATTCTCATTCACCTTCAAACCAACCGAACACAACGAAGAAAGAGTGGAAGCGCCATGAAATTGTGCTTGAAGATGTAGAGCCGGATGAAAGCTGAGAGAACGTCAATTTGAACGACGTAATGTATTAATGTACAGAAGCTGGTTGTATATGTAGGATGTAACTTGATTTCTCGCCAAAGATTGAATAGCATGACTATAACATGAGTGACATGATGCTTACTCGCGGATCTGAGACCCAGCTAAAAAATACAGCATATCATTTGTCGTCGGATACTACACATAAGCACTGCGAATCTGACTGATTATCGCTACAGACGTGTTACCTCTGTTACTTCTACCAAATTAATCTGCTAATCCTCCTTGCCTCATTTTCCGCTCCCTCCAAATCCCAATACCTAGTATATGTATATCCTGCTACCCGGCGCATAGGCTTCCCCGTTCTCGGATTAATTTTCTCGTCGCCTCTATCGACAGCTTGCTGTTCAAGCGCCTCAAAGATGTCGTCAGCGGAAATAATACTTTGCATTGTAGGGAGGGTATAAAGGAAAAGAGTTGAATGGGGCAATAAAGGTTCCGATAGAGGGATGAGGGGGTCAAGTAAGGGGAGCATGGAGCGGATGTACTTGGCCCTTCATTTGGGGTCAACATAAATTCATAATCTTTGCGATTAGAAGAAACTAACCTTGCAAGGCCAAGATCACCGAAAGGTGGCAGGTGTCCACCAACGGCCTGGACGAGTGAACCTGCAATGTCCGAAGATCTATCGATCATTGCTAGGATGGGATACGTCTCGTACATTTCTGGTTTCAACAGGGCAGCGACATCCAGTTCCTCATCTGAAGTTGGCTGCAGCTTGTCGACGTCGTAAAGCTTATAAAGTGAAGCGTCAGCGGATGTAATATATTTATTTGAGATAGAAGAGCTGCTCACTTCCATTAATACCCTAGGTCGGATATCGATGAAGGCATCAGAGAACGAGATAACTTCCATCCTCTCCGTCATTAGTTGTAAATCGTCCTTTTTCTCATCCTCATCTGGGGTTCCATATTTCTTTGCGCAGCCTCTCTGGAGTATTTGATCTGTCAACCCAAATTGCAGTTGCATCATCGCTTGTCGAAGGTCAAAGAATGGTATCCGCTCGTGTCCATTAGGCGGCAAGCATTGGTCGCTAAGCACATCCTTTTCGGGCGTTTGGTGGATAGCTCCTCGAAAAATAGTCTCTACACAAGGGTTACAAGGTTTTCCGCGCAATTGCGATTCTTGTGAAGAGATAGCCTGGAGATACGGGAGGGCAATGAATGACGGAATGGGATGGAATTGCAGAATTGCCTGGAGTGGCAGTTGAATCCTTGGTATTCGCTGATGGTCTGCCGTTTAATAAAGTCAGCGATTAATTGAGAGGCGAGGAAATCGGGCTAGATGAAGTACGCACCATTACAAGTCAATACTATCGGTCTCCTTGACTCGGATGCCAAAGCGATCACTGCTGGCCAGAACGACCCTTCCTCTTCAAATAAGATGTCCGCTTCATCAATTAAGAGCAATGATTCTTTGAATTTGATCCCTGGTTCTCCTCCAGAAACATTAGCAGCTTCAGTCACTGGTATCTTGTCGCTCTCGCCGTTAGACTCAATGTCTATCGGATCACTGGCAATCCCCCGGCTTAAGGAAACCTTGCTAGACTGGAATGATCCCTTATCAAAAAATGACGAGAGGCCTTTCCCTCTCCCCCTGCTCTTCCCCTTCTTCTCATTGTCGTTTATCGTGCCTTGCGACTTGCCATCCTGCGGGAGGACAGTATGATTCTTGCCTAATTCTCCTACCCACTTCATCAAATTCGCAGCGGTCCGTCTGCCCATTCCCGCATAAACTTCAAATACCTCCCAACCTAGCTCATGAGCCGCAGCATACACTGCAGCTGTCTTGCCCGAACCCGTTGGACCAGTAAGGAGAATGGTGTTGGCAAGGTGAGAGGCCAAAGAAGGGTATTTATCGGGACGGGCGTTGAGGTCATGAGAGATGGGAGGATCCGGGAGATCTTCAAGGTGCGGAAATTCATCTTCACCGTCCTCTTCAGAATTAGGTGTGTCCCCATAGAGTCCCAGATCATCCACAATAAAGCCATCAACCAAGGCCGACCTCGGTTTCTTTACAACCTGTCTGACAATCTTTGAACCTTTGGCATGTTGCCCACCTACGGCGAGAGTAGATAACCAATCTCGGAGGTAGGTCGCTTCAACTTCGTTACCTATCACTTCGGATGCTCGAAGAGGACGATAGCGATCAGACCAGAGAGCGCGATTAGAAGATGATGAAGAGCACTTGGAAGGAATGGATAAAAAAGATGGGTGTTTAGCGATATGAGGAAAAATGGGAATTTCATATGCTTTTGATGTTATCCCTTGATAGACAGGAGTCGACGTTCGACCGAGAACACCTTCCCAAAATCCATCATCCTTCACTGCGGGTGTTGGTTTGCGCCTTTTTCCCTTCCATCTAGGGTCAGAAGCTGGAGCACAGTAGCCTCCTATGTGGTTTGGCCACGGTCTCATTGGTAGAGGAGCTTCCCTTTCTTCTTTACCCCATCCGTTCTTCAATTTTTCCTGCGCCCTATCCAGAGTACTCATGCTGAAAAACGAATGAATTTTTGGAAGTTGTTTGTCCAGTCCGAAAGGCGCCGCAGTAGTTTTTAAAACGCTAACATCCTCAGCTGCCATGGGTGCGGATCGTTCTTGTGAGGGGTTCGATGCGCCATGCCGACTCTGACGATGTGTATGCGTGAAGAAGGGGTGAGCTGCTTTACCAGTTTCCTGGCCAAAACCAAGATTCTTGGGTGCAGGAAGGACTTTGAGCGCAACAGGAGAAGGTGTCGATTCTAATATCTCTATCGCCTCTTTTTCGTTTATGCCCTTTGACCCCGTCCATGAAGTTGATCTAGACAGTGGTTTTGGTTTGGAAAGCATAGGGCGGGATCCTATGGCATCTTTTGAAGCTATACGGCGCTTTGGGCAACGAGTTACCGGAATACGATCTTCCCAATCATCCGCATCGGAGGAAAGATCCACGACTTCGTTCATGGACGAAGACGACGCTGTGGCTTGGGAGGAGAGTGTTGCTGAGGAAGGGAAAGAGGGTCGCACTCGCTTGGGCCCAAGTCGGCTGGACGCGCGACCTGAAGGTGTTCCTATTGACGCAAACGAGCTTGGAGCTTGTGAAGCATGCGTGAAAACAACTTCGCTTTCTATAGGAGAATAGAAGTCTGGTAAGCAGATACTAGACACATTGTGTGATGGATTACCAGACCTACCATCATCTGTTGAGTCAAGGGTCTCATCGGTTTTCCCCCTACCATTTAACGGATATTCTACACTAAGGTCCCCAAACGGAGTGTTTTCTTTGCTGTCCTGGCCCGTTCTAATAGGACTGTTGTGTCCTCTACGTGCCGAATCCCCTGCCTCAGGACCAGCCTGTCGCTTCCGCTTTGATTGCGCGGATGAAAGCTGGAAGAAGGGATGGACAGGGCGAGGGGGAGGCGGGGACACCATTACGACAAGATATGCCGCTGCAAATCCTGCAAAATGCTCAGGTTTCTGATGATGCTGCCTCTTTGCGATTGCTGACAGATGGATTCGTTACATTATCCTCGCGGCGATTCCTCGTTACTTCCCCGCGACGCGACGCGTCCCTTAAATGAGGAGTACATTACATAACACTATATCGAGATGTTCTTCCATGCCCATACATACAAATTACATTCTATTTGTTGTTGGTATTATCTTTTCCTGGCCTCATGCGCCTTGCATGTAACCATGACTAATCAACTCTTGTCGTCCTTGATTTCCTCCACTTCCTTCTTCAATCCTTCCAACAGAGTATTGGCTGCCTCTGCATTTTTTACCCTCAGAGCATAAGGAGTGGGTTTGCCGTCCATGTTAAAACCCAAGAACTTTAGATATGGACCTTCAACAGAAGGGTTGAAAGTTGACTTCACGGCCATGTTCTGAGATACGTCAATAACCCTTTGACTCTATTATATTGACTGACGACTCACAAGGATTACGTTTCCATTTCCGTCAGTCCTCATTAGAAGCCTTCTCTTTCTATCCTCTTCATTCTTAGTTCTCTTCAATTTAAATTGACCAAGGCCTTCCAACTTGTACTCTCCATCTTCCAACCTGTTCAACTTGCCTCGCTGCTCAATCACAGTATCCTCGTTCTCTTCACCTGCACCTGCAACCGACGCCAAATTTTTGGATGGGGAACTGGGCTCAGTAGCTTCCTCCCCTTCAGTGTTGCTCTCATTAACGGCGGGCGCTGGGGTAGAAACAGAAGAGGTGGAGCCAAAGGGCTGCAAAGAAGCGCCGAATTTTGGCGCATCGCCGGAGGGTTGTACCACAGGAGACTTGCCGAACACAAATGATGAAGAAGACGAGGCTGATGGCGTTGTCGCTCCAAATGAGAATGTCGGAGCTGATCTTGTACTGGTGCCCCCGAAAACTGAAGCTGAGGTAGTAGATGCGCCAGCCGCAACGGAAGGAGATGAACTAGTACCGAAAGAAAAACTTGTGCCAGCCCCCGCCGGTGTGCTGGGTTTTCCGACGTTGAAGTTGAAGCTACTAGTGGTGTTGGCCGCCGGCGACGTGCCTGCCTTGGCACCAAAAGACAGCTGTGGTTGAGAACCGCCGGGCCCGAATTTTCCCAAAGGCGCTGCTTCATTTCCTGCGGCAGACTTTGCAGGAGTAGCAGGCGATGAGGCGAAGAGAGACGTAGATTTCTTGGGCGCTTCAAACTTGAAGGCGCTACTCTCTTTAGGCTTTGTACTATCTGTGCCAAAAGAGAACCCAAACCCGGTCTTTTCCGCCATTTTCTCTTCCTCAGGTTTGTCGGCAATAGCCTCAGAGACAATCTTATTGACCTCGTCGGATGATTTTTTGGGGGTAGTGTCGGCAGCCGGGAAAGAAAAGATGGATGATTTCGAAGGAGCAGTTGCGGGTGCAGAAGGCGTGAAACCACCAGTCGCAGGTGCAGCACTAGAAGTAGAAGGTGCTTTAGGAAGGGAGAAACTACCCGCAGAAGGGGCTTTCGGCAATGTAAACCCGGTGGCTTTGGGCGGTTCGGGCGCTGCTGTGGTTTCAATCTTGTCCTTACTTGTTGCGTCAGGCTTCCATCCCGCCTTAGTTTCGATCCCAGTCAGATGCTCTTCATATTGCACGAGCAATTTGGGAAGTACCGTTGTGAGATCAATGAACTGGTCCTTTTCAATGGTAGTTGAGAAAAAGGTGAGGAAAGACTGGTTGAGACCACGAAGTGAGGTGTAATAAGAGGTTTCTGACTCCGAGGAAGAAGATGAGGTGCTCGGTGCGGGCGCTGCCTCAGCCGCAGGGGCTGGTGGGGCAGAGTTAGAGGTGGGCGCTGTACCAGTGCCAAACGTCGTCGCCATAGGACCGAAGGAAAATGAAGGCTTTGCGGGAGCAGTTTCTGATGCTTCAGTCAAAGTAGGCTTTGAGGTGGTTGATGTGGCGGTGGCGATGAGAGTTTTGGCAAAAGAAAAGCCCTGGACTTGAGTAGCTTCCTTACTACCAGATGCAACAGGAGCACTAGAGGCGGTACCAAAGGAGAAAGGGGCGGCCTTCGATTTAATGGGTTCATGCGCTGGAACCTCTTTGGTCACGTCAGACGTTGGTTTGGCTCCAAAAGAGAATCTTGGCGGCTCGGATGCATTATCGCCCGTAGACGGCGCAGCGGCGGCAGGAGCCCCAAATGAAAAGCCCGCAAATGGTTTGGAAGGTTGTAACGCCTTCGTTTGCGTGGGTTCAACAGGCTTCTGACTAAACGAGAATGCTGGAGTAGCAGTCCCCGTGGGCTCTGTAACGGGAGCGGATGTAGATGATCCAGTGGCAGCTGCACTTCCGAATGAAAAGCCAGCAAATGGCTTAGGTGCGGCAGCAGGCGTTGTGGAAGCTGGGGAGGAAGCAGAAGATTGACCAAAGGAGAAGGAAGGAGTTGAAGATGTAGAAGCGCCGAAAGAGAAACCGGTAAAGGCATTAGATGTCCCTGAAGGAGGTACCGGCGAGGAAGTACCTGATGTAGGAGCTGGCGGTATCTGAGAGTTTGGTGAGTCAGTCAGGCAAGATGAACATAGTGTTCAAACCAAAACGTACGTCTGCAACTGGAGCTGGAGCGGGAGTTGGTGTAGGCGCAGAGGCACCTCCTAATCCACGGCGCTTTGGCAATCCTCGGACACTGAAGGATATATCAGCAAACAGAGTGTAATGCACTGCGCTTTCAGCTTACGGTCGACCCTCTACGGCCGCAAGGGGAGCGGCTCTGATACCAGGCTGTGAGACATCATGGGTGAGCAAGAAACGGTTGCTGAATATTTCCATAGTACGCACTTCCTCGTTGCCTTCTTCCTCAACGTCGTCCTTTGTTTTCTGGTTGTCGGCTGTACGCTTTGCCATTGCTGCTGAAGAATGAGTTATGGACTCGTCTACTACTTGTGCGGTGTCTGAAATTCGCCTCAATCCTCACCGAAGAATCAAGAACGGCAAACAATCCGGCGGGATCAAACTCACGTGTTTTTCATTACGTATTGTCGTACACCTTCTCCCCGCCCCGACATTGCCCACAGTGGTGCCGCACTACTCCATATCTGGTCCTACATTGTTACCCTCAATCACCACCAAAATTATCATTATGCCCAGATCACCAGAACACGATAGCAAGTTCGAAAAAGATAGCGGCAGAGAGAGGGCTGGGGATAGAAGAGACAGAGACAGGGATAGATACCGAGACGACTACGACCGCAGGGAATCAAGTTCAAGGAGGGATGAGAGCGAAAGGAATCGGGATAGAGACAGGAGAGACAAAGACGATCGTGGTCAAGGCAAAGATAGGGAACGAGAACGACGCCGTGATAAGGGCAGAGGGGACTACTATGACTCTGATCGTGATCGAGACCGAGATAGGGACAGGCGAGACCGCAAGCGGGAACGAAGTCGATCTCGTGAACGGTCTTACAAGAAAGAGCGGAAACACCGCGACTCTCGCTCACCTTCTCCCTCCTCAAAAACGAGGCGCAAAGAAGCCAAAGCAGCCGCCAAAGCAGCTGCGAAAAGAGAAGCTGAGCTTGAGCAGTCTCGTGCCCTCGCGGAATTGTCAATGTATTCGGCAACGGACAATCCCTTCCATGATGCTAATTTAGGAGAGCAATTCCAATGGCACAAGAAGAGGGATAAGGAGAAGAAAGCAGGTTTAACCGCGGAAGAAATTGCGAGAAAGGATGCTTTGCGCCGACAAGAGGCTAAAGAAGAACTGGAAAGATTGAACAAGAGAAGGGCCGACAGAGAAGTGGAGTTGCAACTTAGGGAGGAGGAGGAAACTCGGCAAAGGCGGTTGGCAGAAGATGCTGCGATGGCAGAGTGGATTGCTAAAGAGGATGATTTCCAGCTCGAGCAGTCTCGTCGAAGAGCTGGTATCCGTCTTCGAGAGCAACGTGCCAAGGCCATTGATTTTTTGGCTATCAATCTTCGATTTACAGATCCAAAGTCTTCCCACCAAACAGCAGCCATTGGTGCCCTTACCAATCCGCGGGCCAGCGAGATAGAGAGAGAAGAAGAGGAGGAAGGCTGGGGATGGGCTGACGCGGGCTTTGAGTTTGAGATTGACGAGCCTTGGAAGATTTTTGAGAATCTCACACTTGACGACTGTGTTGAGCTGGAGCAGGATATCAAAATGTACCTCAGCTTGGAGAAATCTCCGATTAACATCGAATTCTGGCAGGTTAGTTAATAATAACATCCGTACTAAGGCGGCGAAAAATTACTGACTACTCTACAGGCAATGCAGATTGTTTGCGAGCATTACCTTTCCCAACTTCGTGACCCTGAGCATGCTGTTGGTGGACCGCTTTCTGATCCTGAAGTCGAGGAAGCAACCAACAAGATAGTTTCTGGTCTCAGTCTCCAACGCTTGGTTGAGCTTGAAAACAAGGCGAATGGGCTGTTGCGTAGTGGTCAGCCAGTGGATAGTGACTTCTGGGATCTTATTCTGAAGAAGATTCACGTTGAAAAGGCCATTGTCAGTACCGCATGGACTCGGCTACATAAGGCGTGATACTGACACCCAATAGGCCAAACTCAACTCAATTCATGAAATCGTCCTAAAAAATCGATTAGAGCAATTCAAGCGCCGCCAGCGGGAAGATGCTGCCAAAGTCCAAGCTGAGCTCGGCGGCGTCTTGGTCAGCAATGAGAACGCTTTCGGTGGTGATATACGCGCCGATGCTGGACCTGTGCCAACCGGCGGAGACGAAGCTGATGATGAGGAAGAGGATGAGGACGACTATATAGAGGATTACGATCGCGAGATGAGTCCGCCCATCGCTGAGCCCAGGACAATGGGCTTAGACGAAAGGAGGTTACCCATTGTCAACGAAGAGGATGAGCTCAGAGCATTATTTTCTGCTCGTCATTCCATTACCTCCTCCAATTTCATCCCCACACAAGCTCGCGCGTCGGCTCATACATCTCAATCCATATCGCGACCATCAGCCGCCGATCTTGAGGCAGAACGAATCTACAGAGAAGAAGCAGAGCGAGAGGCTAGAGATTTGGGATCAGACGAGAGTGAAGAGGAGTTTGGTGATCTAGATGCTGGTTTGGAGGTGCCTTCGACGTACGACTGGAGTGATAGGTACAGGCCAAGGAAGCCGAGGTTCTTCAATAGGGTACACACAGGATATGAGTGGAGCAAATATAACCAAACCCATTACGAGTGAGTTGACGCCTTAAGACGAATTATCGTAGCTAATGAGCTGTCAGCACCGACAACCCTCCCCCCAAGGTTGTCCAAGGCTACAAGTTCAATGTTTTCTACCCCGATCTCATGTGTGTTACTTTTCGGAGCAACTAAATTCCTTTGCTGATGTTGCGTGTCTTTAGCGACAAATCCAAAGCTCCAACTTATTACCTAAAGTCCATTCCGGATGATCCGGATACACAGATCATTGTTTTTACCGCAGGTCCCCCTTACGAGGATATTGCTTTCAGAATTGTGAGGAGACAATGGGAATATTCCCATAGGAAAGGGTTCAGGAGTACCTTTGATAGAGGCGTGTTGCAGCGTAAGTCTCCCGGTGGAGAGAATCATCCGTGAAAAGGATCATAACTAACAATGATCTGTTCAAAGTGTATTTCAACTTTGCTAGGACGTTCTACAGGAAATAAGGTGGTTTCTAGCGGGGAAAAAATAACAGAATGCATATCAGTCAAAGGTTGAAGAATGACTGTGGGAACAATTCAGAACTGTGACCAACGAGTTGTTGGGCTTCGGACATGCGGTCTGACTGCTTTTTGAAATACGCATCAGTGCATCTGCTCGATACATGACTAAGGAGGTCACTACATTATATTTCTCATCTTTTTATCACCCGTTCTGATAGGCCGGCTGACGGAGGTGACCATCACCATCACGGTCGAGATTATCACTATTTTACTATATCGTGTCAGTCGAATGGAGGATGCACCCTAGACTGGCCGCTGCTGTATATAATAATAATATAAATTCAAGAAGAAACGGCTTGATTATCGTGAATCATGATCCTTTTGTCTTTGATTGTTCCACCATTGTCTTGAATGTGATGTGTGATGTAAACATGGGTCAATTATTTTGAGTGCCGAATGCTGAGTGCGCGTTTTTGCTGTCAGGTTGCCCAAAAATGCCTTGCTTCTTGCACACATGACCTTTCGTTACGACGCCCTCCTTCTCTTCTTTCTATGTATAATTACTATTACCAATACTTTATTAACAGGATCGAGTCGGGGTCCATTTAATTCAAAATCCCGATCGTCTTTCTTCCTCCTCCTATGTACGATTACTACAAATAGTTCTTCACTAACATGATTGAGTCGGAGTCCAATTAATTCGAAGTCTCGATCGACGGAGCCGGCGTCGTGCTTCTTTTATTATGTCCTTCGTGTTGCCTTCTCTTGTGCGTGGACAGCCGAATCCCGGCCCGACTTATGTCCCTGCCCGATGGGATGAAATAACCTTAAGGGAAGGGAAAGGGCAGAGAAAATAAAATAACGATAAAGAGAAAGAGAGACCGGACAACCGCCCTCGGCCTGGAAGGGAGATGCCATTATTTGCGGTTGACTCAGCCTGATAAGATTGGCTTTTGGCGCCGGAACCGCACAGCGTTACTTCGACTCATCATCGTCCCGTCCCCCATCTCCCTCACTCAGGCATGTCCGCATTATAATCCATGAGACATGCGGGTCTGCATGGCTAGGCATAACTCTTTCCACCTTCATCAAACTACATAGGTCAAACTGTGTATCTCGTCTGTCACGGCGCTGATCATCCCTGCTATTACTACATGCAACATGAACAATATTCGGCAAGACTCTGGCCCCTCTCCAACTCCCGAGTCATCGTTTGGATCTCCTCGCAGGAGAGCGTCATCTCCCAGGCCCCATCGCCCATCAGCTGACGGCCTCCTTTTCAACAATGAGCGACAGGTACCGCCGCCCATCTATCTGAGAAACTCTAGTCCTCGAGGTTTAAGCAGTAGAGGGGAAGTAAAAATCCATATTCCAGCGTGGTAAGGGCCTCTCCAATTGAACAATAATGTGCTTTGACTTAATGGCATGTTATACACATCAGGGGAATAGCCTTTGTCCGCCCACCCCGGCCTCTCGAGGTTCATCCTCTAGAGACGACTCCTAATCACCCAATACGACCTCCTAGCAAAGATACGGTGCTGTCAGGTGGCCTCGAGATCATCATGAAAGAGCGCCGGCGAGTGAAAGCCATTTCAGTTGGAGTCCAAAGTGTCTGTAGGTTGTATATGGGTCAGTCGAGAGGCTGGGAAGAAGACGGAATATTTGAAAGAGGTGTAGAAGTCTTGAGCGGAGATGAAGAAGGAATCTGGCTGGAAAAGGGCAGTCAATCGTAGGCGTCTGAACCACGTCCTGTAAACCTTTGTCTGACCGCAAAGTCGCAGATTCAGTTTCTCGATCCTCCTTCCGGGGACTTTAGCAACGACAGATTCCCACACATTTGGCCGCGTATCTTACATTATTACAGCTCGAGTGGAGGGCATAGAGTCGAGCACCTCATCTTTTTCCTCTATCTTCAAATTCAAAACCCTATCAAATTCTTTTCCCTCATCCACATCTGGAATACCCAACATTGCTGACTTTGAGCGGGTGATTGCCCGTTCAAACAAGTTCGCTGCCGATGTAGCACTGGGCAGAGCGAGAAGTGCGTCAATGTCGAGGAGTGGAACAAGTGATCGAGTGTCCACTCCGGAGCCCGGCATAGATAGGTCTTCGATCGATGACCAGGCAGTGAGCGATGTGATCGACAGCGGGTCTCCGCCATTTGATGGCCTTTATACTCGACGTCACTCGTCTGACCTCTCTCCAGTGTCGACCCCTTTATCGCTTAGCTCTTCTCTTCCGGACACGAGTTTTCGCCCCAATCGCAATGGTAACACGCAGACAGAAAAGGCTGGCTGGTTAGAGGGCGATCTGAAAGGGTCACGGGAGTTATCGATCTATGCTGTTTCACCATCTACTGGAGGAGTCTGTCAACTAGATGTCAGAAAAGAGGGAAGTGTTGATGGTCTCGGGTCCTGGAAGTTCAATGCTGCTGCCGAGGTCGTGAGTTTTCAAAGTCCTTCGTTACAGTATTAAGACCGTCATTAACAATGAAATAGTTCTCTGTGTCTTCAGTGATTCTTCTATCTATATCTATACCGGCACCTTCTGCGAAAACAACCATCTTCCTTGCTCGACTTGTTCTCACTCAGTCGTACACAATTACGTCTCCACGAACGCCTAATGTGCCTCCTTCAAGCCCAGAATCACAGCAAAAATTCGTATTATATCAAGTCGGAAGACAGCACAAACAGGGTGAGGTCGCCCCTGGGAGAAGTGCCGACGCACTTTGGAGAGGCATAGAGGCAGCAGGTGCAGGAGGTGAAGAAGGGTGGAAGATCAAGGCTGTCGCGAGAATACCTGGACATGACAAAATTAGACCTACAACGTACGATGGGTAAGATCCTCTCGTTCTATAAGTATCAGAGGTAGCTCGGCTGACATCTGGAACAAAGGACAATAACCCCCATCAAGGTATCGCATGAGTTGACCCTTCAGCTGTATTATTCCATGGATGGTTTATCTGTTACTGGGCAATGCGTTGAAGGTCCTGGGGCCTTGCGGCTGATGCAAGTCAGGATTCCAATATTCCTTCCTTCTTGCCACTGCGTCTCCGATGCCCTCCACTTGCCGACTTATAATCGGTCAAATACTTCGCCTTGGGAAACCATTGATGAGTTCATGGCGTCGCAACCGGATGACAGGGCTTGTATGTGCGGTTGGACGTTCGCAGAACTCGGTGAAGCAGCTTTGAGAAAGATGCGAATGACGGAGAGAGATGAGGCCGAAGAACATTTAAGACAGCTAGCTACTGAAGGGAATAAAGGACGGCGGGAAGATTATGACAATGGCGATGCAGTCATCTAAATTTATACCTTTATATGGCCCTGATTTCAGCGGAAAAGCTGTAGCTCAAGGACTCCTTGAACCTCCGGATCAAGCGAAAGCGGAAGCCAGTAGTAATACTTCCTTTTGGTTAGTATTAAATCATAGAGGTAACACAGTCTCTCTATGCATGCGTTACAGAAAAAGACCTCCGGAATCCTTACAGAGTCAGAAAAAAAGACATGATCCTCACGCTGCCACTCCCTCCCATTCCTGTAATGCCCAGGCATTTGCACCACCCCTTTTCCACGCCCTCAATTCCTCCCTCTCTTTTTTGCTCTTCTTTTCCTTGTCCTCTCTGATCCCCACGCTGCGAGCAGGTACTGTGCTCGGTTCATCCGCCCACGCGGCAATCTCATATGCGTTGGCTTGTTGTTCAGATTTTAATGTTAGTGTGAGAAGTCGTTGACGCCTGAGTCTTTGACGCAATCGGATCCAAGAGGATACCTGATAGATCGTTACGTTAATTAATATTTCACAAGTTATATCTTGAGAGAGATTACCTTGAAGAATAAGACTATGGCTGCCAAACATAAAACGATCACACCGGTAGCTACAGCAACTTTCACAATTTTACTGGTGGCATACGAATAAACATAGCTTGTGCTTGTCGCGGATTGGGAAGCAGAGCCAGTGGAAGAATGTGTGGCTGTTGAGGCCCCGCTTGCGGTGGCCTCAGATAATGTGGAAAAAGAGCCGGCTGATTCGAGGGAGGGCATAGCGCTATGGAGGCATAGTAGCCAAAGAACCCCTTTGTACTGGTAAAACTTTGAGGGCAAGAAATAAGCCGATGCCAGTCTTCGTTAGATGCAAGAGAAAGGGCTTTACTTGTTTCTTCCTTTCGTGCGTTCTTCCGTTCCCGTCTTATCCGGTCTTGTCGACAATTGTCAAGTGAACATAGAAAGTGGGCCGAGGACAATAATTAGAGCCTGCTACCGACGTACGCCAGCAGCAACAACTTGGCCAGCGATGATGATACGATGACGGGCCTTAGTACATCATAGTACGTAATCAAAAACAAAAGTCACGGAAATAGGCAGCTGTGGGGAGAAGCCTTTTAGGCAGCAAGATAGGCACGTCTTTATTCTATGGCTGTATTCGCATGCCTAAGCTTATATGAACCAATGGAATTGCACTGAAACTCGTACATGTTATTGAGTACTCTACTCTAACCTACATCCTATTTCATAACCATGGTCCGCTCAGCGCTCGCATCTCTCGCCCGTCCCCTCTCCCGTCAATCCACTCAATCCACATCTCTCTCTGCTAAACGATACGCGAGTCATGGGCCTACTTACAACCCCCCATCAGGGTATCTCTTCGGCGAACGTGTGAGTCAATGTATCTTACTCAAGAGCCTCGTTTCTTCAGATGTAAGGAACAATTTTGCTGACTAGGATACACTAGCCCCCCAAAGATGGAAAGAGAGTAAAGGAGTCTTGGGAGTAAGTACGAAAACACTGTTTCATCGTACAATCGCAATTATCGGTTGGCGTATGTCCGGCCGATGGCGAAAAGTTGGAATAGAGCATAATATGAGTTGTCCTTTGAGATAATCTTGATGCTAATTGTTTCCTTCGCATTATAGGAACATCTACTACGTTGGCATGTTTGGCGGAATGGTTTTTATGGGCGTAGTCTATGCTTACAAGCCCGATACAAGGTGCGTCGACAGCATGCTTGTCCTTTGGATGCTTCAAATGCTAATGCACATAACTCTTTGACTGGTTCCAACCCTATCTTCCTCCCTACTGTAATCAATATCATTTCTCACCAATTTCCTTATTCACTGGACTGCCTTTTTCCCTTCTTGGTGTATGCTCAACCGACGTTCGATTTTGTTCATTACGACTTTCCGTATTCGGTGGCAACTTTTTACTCAACAGCATTCAAAGCTGGGCCTTGAAGGAAGCCAAGGAACGTTTGGAGGCTAGGGGTGAGGAATACCAGTACAAGCCTAAGTCTGCTTAGAACAGGGATTTTACAAGGACATGTATTCTACACTACTGAAACTGATAATCGCGAGCGATCCTGCTATGCTCAAGGAGGAATCTATGTTGCAGGTATTGTTGATATCTAAACGACGGAGAAGGATTCAGCAGGACTGAAAAGCGGTCACGCCGCAAATATTCTATGGGGCACCAAATGAAGGCTCGAGGGGCGGTATTTCAGTCGCTAGCTAGGCGTGTCGTGTGGCCCGCCTCTATTTCTATAAGAGGGAAAGTCCGCCAACATTTCGAACTCCATATGGTTTGTGCGCTTGACCAAAATGTGTGTCTTTGACGGTACTTTTGCTCATAGATCCTTCATATATCTTGATCGCTGTATCCTCCACGAAGGAAGCATTATATTAACGGCGGTATGGCATAACAGACCGTTTATGTAGTGATCGCCGGTGGTCTATCATTGCAAATTTCATGATGCCAAGATAAGTACCATAGTCATGTGTGACAGCATGAGTCTTGGTCAAGAGAGAAACCCGCCGGTACGACTTAACGCCATGGTTGAACCGCATCACAAAACTTAATCGGCGACAGTATCTTCCGATCACATTGTGGAAAGCTAATGATCATCTCGGGTATACTTGTCCCGTCGGGATGATATAGACGAAGACGAAGCCTCTAAAGCACTCACGACAAATGGCCGACGTAAGTAGCACGCACTCGATTGGAATGTCCCGTAACGAACTGGTCTTCCCGCCCTCCTTCTGCTGCTAGCGCTGGCGCCCCTCAATGTAACCTGTCTGCTGTTTCTGCGTCATGTTCTCTTCCAATTGCCTCTGTAATGGAAGGATGGGTTAGAGTTCTAGCATGATTTTGCTCTTACTAGAAATGTGCTAGTCTTATGCATGGAGTACTAGCATACGTAGGACGTACTTTATTTGTATACGTACCGACTGGTTCACATTACGTAATACCTGGTAATGCTGCAAGAGTTGCTTTTGCCTTGTACGTACTGATTCAATCTCCCTACCTTTAGGCGATTATATCTAATCTAATCAGTATCCGTCTCCGGCTGTCAAATCCACCAACATGGCTTGCAGGCCGTCTCTCTATGCGTTATCGAGGCTCTCTTTCATTCCAAATACTCGTCCATTTACCTCGGCCCACTTTCCGAGACAGAAGTCAACTTCTCGCCAACGGCTTTACGCACTTTTAGGTCTTTCTCTTTCTCTTCCAGCAGGATATTACTTTTTCCAATCTTCCCCTTCACTGTCACCTTCTGTATATTCCGACCAAGAACTCAAATCATCAAAATCGCTCACACCATTTCACAAACTCGTCACGATCAAAATCCCATCTTCCTCATATGGGTTTTTCGACAAACCTTACAGGTTGGATGGGGAGGTCGCAGATGTGAAAGGTGGAGAGGTGGTGATTCAGCACGTTATGGTAAAAAGTCCTGATATTCAAATCGAGCGCCCATACACACTTATCAACGACCCAAATGCCGCAAATGGAGAAAGGGAAATGCGGATGGTAGTGAAGCGAGTGCGTGGGGGAGAGGTAGGAAGGTGAGCGCAAAAGTCACCATCATATGATCCTTTCAAAAGTCCAAGAATTGAGACAGTCCTCCTAGAGTGGTACATACTACCAAAGAGGGCGAGATGCTTGGTGTGCGAGGGCCTATACCGACATTCTCTATTTACCCTCAACGGTATGACAAAATCATTATGGTACGTCTATAGCAGCAGTTCGGAACAGTTCAAAATCTGACTGTATACAGATATCAACGGGCACTGCTGTCTCCCCTTTCCTTCAACTTCTCGCGAAGCTTTCCCCCTCAAATGCTCCAAGATTAGAACTCATCCAGGCCCTTCCTGCTCTCTCTTCCAGTACGCCTCCCTTCTCTCATGAGTCTTTAGACCGAGCCGCACCCATTAAGTGGGACTGGGTAGACACAAATGAGGACCCTTCCTTCTTACCCTCCTTGGAGAAAAAGTTTGGAGAAAAACTAAAGATCACCAGGTTTCCTCAAGGTGCTGTACCTGCAGGCGCAGTGCAGGCAGCTCTCGAGGGAATGAACAGAGAGCGAGTGCTTGTCCTTGTTTGCCTCCCGCCCTGGTAAGTCCCTCTCTTTGATCATCACTGCAGATTTTAATGAAGAACAGGTTAATGCGACCCCTTTGCGGGGGGATGACCCGCAATCTTGACCAGGGACCGGTTACTGGTGTGTTGAGAGAGCTGGGCCTAGGAAGCAAACAGGTCTATAAGCTCGAATAGACAAACTTTGAGGGAAGACCGCAAACAATACCCAGCATTATTATATACCCATTATTCTCTGCTTCATGCTATTTCTAACAACAGTGTTACAATATGGTACAGTGGTAATTCAGACATTTTGATACTATGGTCAGAAAGAGTCAGCTTAGAAGTTGGAGAAGTCAGCTGTAGTCATACGGACTAAAAGATTGTTAAAGGGTTTGGGAGAGTTACGCGTTATGATACGAGTGTACGGATAATTGTATCGGGTGTCTCTGATGGTGTGTCCAGTGGGTTTCCCATGTCTGAGGCTGGGTATCTGTTGGCCATGGTTATATATTGGAAGAAGAGATCAAGTATGAAAGGGGATGGAAGAAAGCCACACAACACGACACGCCATCCGCCACAAACACACATGCGAGCGGGAATACCTCTTGGAATAGCTCGGACCTTCTGCCACGACGCCACCGGTGCCGTATAGACCCAGCCGCGCGCCCTCCCGAACGTACTCATCCGCTTGGACGGACGAACAAGCCCACACCCCTAAATCTAACCTACACTTTCACTCTAAAACCCCTCTTGTCTGAGGTGTCTATTGGAATTCGGGTGAACAAAACTCGCCTGATCCATAGGCTAAATATCTGAGTTCGCTCTTTAATACGGCTCCGGAGAAAGAAAAGAGGTGATCACCTTTGTACTCAAAGTCGTTACCTCCCCAGAGTTCTCTGATGTCTGCCTCCCAGACTGAGGTTCCCGGCTTTGGCTTTTGCCCACGCGCAATAACTCTGCGATGGGGGGTCAGCAAGGCTCGACGGATGGAAAGGGCTGTCGGGCAAGTGCTCACATGTATGTATATGGTGCTGGAATGGATGTAGACAGGAGATAGACTGGGTTGTAGAGCATCTATAGATGCTGAGCTTGGAAGATCATCTGAGGAGAGAAAGGACCGTCTTCCGCCGGTTGTCGTCGACGATGATGATGAATGACGCTGCATATAGTCGTCGGCGCAAGCAGTGAGTCGAATCTTATATCTGTTAAATAAATATGTAATTAAGAATGATTCCGTCTTATGGGATTATACGAGAATACCATCCCTCTCATCTCTTCTAGCCATCTTTCCTCAACCTCTGCGAATTCTCCTCGTGCTATTCCCTTTCTCACCATCCCTTCCCATCGTTTATGCGTCCCTCTCCTGATGGAACGAACAAAAAACGGTGACACGATATTTAATGGCCAAGATGCGGGCATTGATCCGAGGATGGGATATAGCGGAAGAAGATGAGGAAGGGTGTTTAGAAGTGTAGATGCACAGTGAAGGGAAAGTGGTGTGCTGAAATTGATCTCAGCATCAATATCGAAATGAAAGGAAACGGCGAAACTCACCCATCCTGCATGTAAACATCCAAGAGATCTTGGACTAGTGCTTCTTCCAGCTTTCCTCCGTCATCTTTGACCTTTTTCCGTTTGCCAACCTCTCCCAAAGTAGCCCAAGCCTCGAGTGCCCCAATACCGCTGATGGACGATGCAGATCGAGCTAGACGAGGTGGGAGTATTTCGCCCGAGGCGGTTGCGTATGTCTGTGCGCTCAACGGATCAGACAGGGTGAGCGCAAGAAGTTGGAGGGCTGGCCTATGCTTCCCTAACTGTAAATTGGCGTCATTAGTATTATTCAAAAATACATGATGGCGTAAATTAATACCTTTCCGTAGACGATGGCCTTCTCATATACCAAACGCTCCATCCCTTCAAGTCGCTGCTCTGCTTGAGTGATGTCGTAGAAGGGTGAGCCGTGTAAAAAGAAGGCCAATTTTAGTCTCAGCCTCTTTATGGGTGTGTCTGGTGCCAGGCGAGCAAAGAAGTAGATGAACGTTTCCCGCTCCTTGCCCTTGATCCCTGCAATCCTTTCAGTCTCCTTCTTATACTCTTCTTGCAGTTCATCCAAATGGTATTTGACGCCATCGTCTACTATTGTACGCTGAATTTCGTCGAGCAAGGAGCACAAGAGTTGTTGATGCAGATCTCGAGATGGAGACCGCTGCTTGACTACAATATGTTCAAGGTATGCTTGATGCGTTTCGGGATAGGGCTGGAGACGAGGAAGGAAATTCGCGGGGGATAGAGTGGCTGGAGGATGGTTGATAATCACCTGATGAGATATCGGTCAGATTCTTCTTGCCAGTTCGTCCAAAGTGGTGCGCTCACATCAAGGGCTTTCTCGGGTCTTTTCGCTGTCAGCCATAGCACGTGATCTGTCCATGTATCCACATCTTGAACGTTCGTCAGAGCCAAGGCCACTTCTTGCACAGGATCTTTGCACATGGGGTCCTGGTCTCCACTTTCCACCAATCTGCTCAAACGATTCAGTTTCGCGTGATAATGGCGGAAAACATTGGAAATTTTCGACATACTCTCGTAATATATCCAGCACTCTTCCCCACTCTCCATTCTTCTCCTTGACTTTTGCGAGGACATACTTTCTCTTCTCCAAGAAAGGTTCCACTTCGGACATGATGATATCGTTTGAGGAAGATAGAAGCGCTAACAGCTGCTCTGTAGGCTCCTGGGAATCATTGGCAAGCAAAGTCAGCAATTTTGCGAGTGTAGTGTCGACCACCTGAGTCATGCGTGTCAGCTCATTGCTGTAGGAACGTATGGCAAGAATGTTTATTTTTACCATGTCAATTTTCCGACTATCCAAACCTCTGGCACCTCCACCTTTTCTTCGGGTGCCGCGTATTTTTGACAATACTTCTGCTAGCATCTTGTTGGCTTCGTTTTCCAACGCTTGTCGGAGATCAGTCGATGCTGGGGAGAGAGACGTAGATGGAGTGAGGTGAGGAGAGTAGTTTCTCTTGATGGATGAGGCTACTGTTCTCCGTTAGCATCCTGTAGACGGCGCCTTGAGTCGCTTACTCGAATCATCCACCAAATCCATGTCCATAAAAGTATTTGCCAATCCAGAGAATATCTCTCCCTCTTCTTCTGAGCCGATCATCTTTCCTCTCAACCCCTCAAACAACCGGACGACCCATCTCGGATCCACCTTTCCCTTGACCCAGTACTCTGCAGCCTTTTCAAATGATGCAGACAGTGTGAGATGTGAAGCAAGGACGAGGGACAAGTAACGAATGAGATGTGAAGCGTTGAGGGTGTCAATAGGCGAAGGCGATGGTTCAATAGTTCCCTTGCGGTAGCGACGGCGGATATCAGATACCAGCGATGCAGCCTCACTCAGCTGGTGTTCTTCACATAGGTTTTCGAGAAGCATGATGTCAGGAGTTGGAATGAGTGAAAGAATGGAGGATGGGGTGACGAGAAACGTTTCACACATTGCTGTTATAAATGCAGGAGACTTGTCTGCAGTATGTTCTAAAGTTGGCTTGGGAGAGGACGGGGGTGTGAGCCCGGACCCTGCAGGTGGATCATCTTCCTTTTCTTTTATCGAGTCTCCTTGTCTTTTACCATGTTCCTCAACAGTGGCTGGGCTCTCAACCGTAGGGGCAATCTTGCCGCTCAAAAACCTCATTTTGGAGGGTTTCAATTTTTCTCCGCTAAACACATCGCTGACCCTCACTCCGTAAGGAGAATAACTCAAAGACGTAGCGTTTGTTCCAGGTGGGAGCGATATGACTTGAGCGGGGCCGTCCAAATCTGATAGGGAGTGGATAGATATGGTTTGGTCAGAAAGTAAAGCTATGATCCAATTTGACTCGACAGCTACCCATCAATGTCAGCGAGGCAGCAGGACAATGGGATCATGAGGCGAGTGAACTTACTTATCGACAATGGGTGACTCGTCCATGTGATCGTTCCTCTTACTGGATCACCCTGCCCGTTTAAGAACACGCCCATCGTTGATGTTCCGGTATAACTAGTGACGAGGAATTCCTTTTCGTCAGGGATTACCACGATGTTTGCATTCACTGCTTCCTGGCCTTCACCTCCTTCTCCTTCCAAAGGCGGTACTTGGGATACGGGAAGTACCTCTGTGAGTGACGCATCTGATAGGTCGACGACGCAGTTGACTATTTGAGATGTCTCGGGAGAGAGCAGCGCACAACAGAGATAGGTTTGGAACAGAGCATGGGCAGTGGGAGCTGATGGAAGCGGTATTTCCTGTTGCAAAGTATCAACATAAAAGCCACGTTTTGCAGTGATTAAGAATACAAACTTTAATGGATTGAAGCCTGTTTCCAAGCCTATAGATCCCAAGAACTCGTCGACGAACAATGACGACAGTCATATCCGTCTTTTCCTCTGACCCCTGTCCATAATCAAGCTCGTCATCGTTCAGTATAACGGACACTACACCTCGCATGGTCGGTATTATAGTACTTGGAACGACTTCCAAGGATGGAAGAGTGAGCGCATGCATTGTGCCGTCTATGGATCGTGAGCTGGCCAAGTAGTGTTTTTGCGTGTTCAAGTCACCCACCGGATATCACAAAAAGCTTGGATACCTTTGGGAGGATGTACATCTTACTGACTGGCCTGCGAGGGAACAGAGTATGTTTATGCCGCATCACCCACCCATTTGCCTACAACTGGTAAGCTAGTTCGCGGAGCAAGACTGCAAGGGGTGACCAACCTGCGGATACATTGATCCCTCGCAGACCCACCACTCCACTGTACCGTCAGAGGCTCCGACGTAGAGATTGTAGCCGTAGCCTTCCACGCATCTGATCTCCCTGTGTTCATTGTTGTTGTTACTGCTGCGGACGGGCGACTGGGGAGGCGAGGAGGAGCGGGGCGCGAGGCTGTGCTGTGTATCGAACTGGAGGAGGTCTGGTGCCGGGCGGAGCTGCGGGATGAGGGGCTGGAGGTGGTAGGGGGCGAGCATCGCGGCGGGTGTGTGGGTAGAGCGGAGATGGCACAGGCGAGACAGAGACGATGAGATACGGCCGGGTGCAAGTGGTGACGTGGAAGAAAAGGGGCCGACCCTGGATCCAGGGGAAGGATGGCCGGAAGCGGAATGGGCGCATCCTATTGGGGTCCTTCCAAGTTGCTCAGCCTGCTTTTATTTGTTGCCATCACACACAAACACCAACTACTCCGCCACTAGTGCGCCCCTCCCCCACTCTTCCTCCCCTCCCCCACTCCCCGCACCGCACAGACACACCAGCAGCCCGCCCCGCCTCCCCAGCCGCCCTTGCCACCCGCTCCACTCCACCCGCGACTTCCAGTCCGCTTTTACCCAGCCAGCGCACGCCCTTCCACCCTCACGCCCTCCCTCCGCAGCATCACGCCCAGCCCAAGCCCGCCGTACGTAGTAGGAACAGCTAGGAACAGCCGTCGCCGCCCACTCCTTGCCCGGTTACCGAGGCGACCCACCATCAAAACATAGCACAAACATCTTTGTAATTAAAACAGAGGCACTCTTCCGCCACCCTCTAATCAAATAGCCGGGACTCTTTCACCATGCCATCGCCGCCTCCCCAGCCGGTGCCCACGCGGTCGACCCGCTCCTCCAATCCACATGCCGGCGCCCATCCCCGGACGGGTGCTTCCCCCATGTCATATGGTGCCATGACCGGCATAAGCTTCACCAACGGCGGCGGCTTCTCTTTCGAAGGCAAGCCCCGCAGTGTCAAGTGGGGCAACGGCGGCATGATGGGCAGCTTTGGAGCCAGATTCTACGGCGATGCCGGGTGAGTTTACGCCAGTTGCCATCTCGGTCGATGCTTACCTTGCGCAGCGGCGACTCTCCCGTCATCCCATTTTCCACTTCTGTCACCATGGAACCGTCTTCATTTGCCGCCTCGGCCCAGGCGTTCGGTTTGCCAGGTTCCATGTCATCCAGCTACCATCGTCGATCATACGCTGCAGCAGTGGCCGGCTCTCGAGACCCCCATAACCTTTCCACATCTTTTGCCTCCATGTCATTCCAACCCATGTCTCTCGGCACCTCGTACAACCGTTCCCAAGTCCAAGGTCTCATGGCTCGCTCTGACGCAGAGTTGACCAAGGCATATGAATGTTGTGGCAAGACACATTCGGGATTGCATTCTCTCCTCGAACACGTGGAGGATTGCCACCCTTTTTCCGACCCTAATATGCCCCCCGAGGATAGCTTTTCTCCCGTCACCCATGCTATGGATCTCGACCTCGATGATGTACCGGAAGAACCTGCCCAGCCTCCTGCTCCTGGCTCTTCCCAATCTAGTCTTTCTCCGGACCCCATTGCCGCAGTCCCGGTGCCAAGCTATCCCTTGCCTACCAGTAAAACTCCAACTGACTCAGTCGGTAAATCCCCACTCAAGCTTTCCGACGTCCTTAAATCTCCTCCCGAAGGCGAATCTATGGTCAAGGCCTCCAATCTTACTCTTACCAGGACGCAATCATCATCATCTTCTCCGCCTGACGGCTCACTTGCCACCCCCACCACTTCAACTCAACCCTCTCCTGTTTTCCTTCAGCCAAAGATTAATCCCGCTCGTCCCGCTTTCATGAGCATGGGTACCAACGCTATGCGCCCGGCCGCACAGCAAAAGAGATTCGACAGGGCCTTCAATGAAGTAGTCGCAGGTAGGAAGGAAGATGAACCCAAGGGTGACATGCCCACAGCTGTGGCTCCTGGTGTTCTCTTTGCGAGCGCTGTATCTAGCCTTGGCATTCCTACTGTGCCCCCAGGTACAAAAACAACAGAGACAACCACCCCTAAAGAGGGAGAAGCAGAAGTTAAACCTGCAGCGACAGATGCCACTACTTCTGCGGCTGCAGCCCAACCCTCAAGCACGAGTACCGGTGCTGCTGCGCCCAGTGCCCCAAAGGTTTTCCCAGAGCCTGCCCTCCCGCAACCGAGTTTATTCTCCTCTCATAAACCATGGCGATGTCCCAATCCAGGATGCAACAAGGCATATAAGCAAAGCAATGGACTCAAGTATCATCAGCAAAAAGGGTACGTTTCAGGTCGCGTGATCTTGAAGAGAATGCTAACAGATTCACAGTCAATGTGATTTCGCTATCCATGACGCGGTCGATCTCGGTCTAACTCTTGAAGAGGCAGAGGAGAGGAACAGACCTTTTGTTTGTGCTGTGGGGGCTGGATGTACTAAACGCTACAGGCAGATGAACGGCCTCAAGGTATGTTTACATTAGTGCATAACCAGGCAAATCTTGACACGACAGTAGTATCATTACCTCAATTCTGGAGAACATGGTCTCTATGGTCTCAGAATGCTCCAAAATGGAACTCACCCACATCCTCCTTCACTTCCTGCTCCTCCTCCAGTTCGTGCTCGACCTAATCCCCCCTCTTCTAGTGGTGTCACATCCGGTGTCAGCGCCCCTCAAAGACCCGCCGGAGCTCCTTATGCCATCCCTTCTCAGGCTACTAATACCATTAATGGTGCCGGCCAGGGTCGCGTCATTGGCCAAGGTGGTCATGGACAAAATCACCATGCTTTACCAAGAATGGGCACGTGGCCTAACCAGTCCCGTCCCGCCAACGGCCCTAATCCCATCAATGGGAAACCGGCCCCTAATCACGCCCTTGGGCCACAAAAAGTTCAGCCGCAAGCAAGGCCTAATCCCCCGCCTCAGCCGCAGCCTGTCACAAAGGGTAGGGATGCGGTGTTGTTCAGTGCAATCTCTGAGGATCCCATGGACATCATGAGCCGGATGGACTCATGAGAGTGGTTTTCGAAACGATAGTCACGCAGGCCAATTGTGTCAATTCTAAAAAGAATGAGGCTTCATCTCGGCGAGATTTTACTGCAACGAGGGCATTATTCTGCGCGGAGGAAAGTTTGCAAACGAAAAGAAGAAGAAGACGTCATGTGTATAAAACACCCTCTTCCTCTATTATTTTTGGGTCTCTGGTCAATCTTGAAAGTTGTTGTTATAACCAAAAATATCACGTCTAATCCGTTTATTGCTATTTCATACTTTTCATCTCTTTTCCAGTCCTTCTTCATTACTTTACATCACCCTCCTCATTTCCCATCCCACACTTCACAGATACACGCTTGCTCAACATTTGCACCTTCTCATATCTAGCACGACTAGATAATCCACATTAATCTTTGCATGTTTATAGAATTCTGGTCATTTTCGTTTTTCTTTTTTCTTTGACAATTATATCTGCTTCAAGTCGTGGCCTGCAATATTTCACTAGCGAATAGTTCTTTTGACTCGTATGTTGTGCGACTATATACGTATTGGATAGAACTATGGAATTATGTATCATTGGCATACCTCTTTATTTTGTTCCTTTTCTGTGAAATGATCTGACAACGACGCGTCGACGCGTGCGCGTTGGAAGCCGATTCAGTCGAGTCGCACCCACCACTGCTTACTGAGGGATCGTTCTGATCTTTCGTTCTATGTACGAGATTATACCCGACTGTACAAGTACAAGTAAACAAAGACAATAGGGAAGGTGTGTCACCTGGGTCACTATTCAGACTCAACACCAACAACCGACACACTCGAGATCTCACTCTTCCGAGATTCAAATCGGGATAGCATGGTCCTTCCCGAAGCGAGACCACTACATCTGCCCCTATCCTCCATTATCCCACCTTCCGGTCCTAATCCAGGGCCGCCGCACACCCTCCCCGTGCCCAGCTACATTCTTGGCCCTCTTCCGCCCACGTCTCCTCTTCACTTGGCACTCCGTTACCTTGACCTGGCAGATGACGCTACCAGAGAAGACTGCGCTTCCAATGCAAGACATGGCAGCAACAGCCAAGGCAGCAACAGCCAAAATATGACACGAGGTGAACACGATGGAAAAGGCGCGCTAAACACACCTACCAGGGTTCTCCTAGTGACGGGACCTAAAGCAGCGTTTCAAGATGCGATTGAAAGTGAGGATGAGAGATGGTTCCGTGAGCACGGAGGGTGGATGAGCGTCATTCAAAAGCTGAAGAGGATTGATATGAGGTGAATATCCTGCTTTTTATTCTTATGCAGAGACGCACGGCTGATAACCTTCTGAATAGATTTTGTCCCTCTGCGAAACACCTTCAATTACTCCTCACTCTACTCTCGAAGAATCAAAGTAGGCAGGCCAACGCTGATAGCCACACGTTGGATGGCTGTCCCGGTTTAGTGATCCTATGGAATGTGGCGGAGCTGTTCATGGTGTCGTCTACTGACACTGAACTACAAGAAAACAAAGTAAAAGAAGACAAGAATGGCAATTCGCCAGGGTGCAGCAGTGGCAAGCAATTCAACGCCAGGTAAGCCACCCCGAAGCATATATACTCGATAGGATCTTGACCATCCATTTGAAAACAGTATCTGCATTTCTGATTACCTCAATGTACTTGCTGCCGCCAGAGAGACAGCCAATCATTTCTCTTCTATCGACCCATCGTACGCACGGTTTACCAGCTTATCAAGCCCAAACTGAGGATGACATTGCAGGGGACTTTCGACTCAACTCGTGGTCATGGAACCTAACTTGACAGCTCATTCCAGTCTGCCGGTGCTTCCACCCAGTGCCCAGGGCGAATCGTCCGGTGTCTCATCGCGACAAGCGCCCAGGGAGAAGAGAATATTTGTTGTGGACGGAGCCAGGCACTTGATGGGTGAGAGTAACGTGGCTGTGATACAACAACAAGGTCAGTAAGCAGTCTCAAAATCTAAACACCTGTGAATCTGGAACTGACGACCGATAGCAGGAGAAGAGCAGGAGGTACCCACAGAATATGAGTTGACAGTAGGCCGTGCGCAAGGGACTTTTGCAATGAAACGGCAACGTCGCAAAGGCGGAGATTGGACAGCGCAACAAGACGAGCTGCACGGCTGGGAATGGGAATGGGAATGATGATACAATGTGATCATTACTTTCTTGCCCCCCACCATCCCTTGCCGTAGCTGACCAGCACCTCATCGCCTTTGCCAATGCCGCCTCTGAGACTCCAAATCTCCATTCTCAGTTCCCCGCCTTCACCTTTACCAACTCGAAACTCGGCATTTGGCCCGGCGGGTTTGACTCCTCGATAGTCATTAACGAATCTCCCTGCATTACCCTCTCGAGCTGCATCTACACCTATCGATATATGCTGCCCAGGGAAGGGGTTTCTGATGTCAGAGGAAGACAGTCGAAGAAGAGACAAATCGTAGTCGCTTTCAGAATGTTCATCAAGGATGGAGTCGCTTCCGTTGTCAGGTGTGAAAGTGACATGGATGATACCAAGATACGGGATAACGAGTTCGTTTTCCTTGACTTTCTGTCTGGCGAAAAGTCCCAGTTGTCCATAAGCGGGATGTGAGACTTCAGCAATCTTTTTGATCTGGACATGAGACGGATGTTTGGTTGTTTGGGGTGTAAAACTGGGTGACGCAATGAACGGGAGAAGGGAAGGAGGAAACTTCGGGGAAAGGCGAGGTTTAGACAAGTAGATCACGGAAGCAGGCCAATTGGGAGGAGGTGCGGCATCATGGCCTTTGCTTGGAGGCATGTTTACGCGAGGGTTTTGGTAAATCAGAAGGCGATGATCATGGACTGATTACGACGACTGCACACAGTACCGTACTAAGGATTACTCTGGGAGTGGTATCCTTTTGGTCCAGTAGGACGAGAACATCAGCATCAGCACTTGTTACTGATGGCAAATGACCGGCTTAGATTATTTGCTTACTACCTTTTCAAATCCTTGAATGCTACCCTTCTGCCTTGGTTCGACAAGCTTATGGCGAAGGTAGTGATGAGTATTGACAATAATCCTCGAAATAAAATCGTGAACGAAAGCAAACGAAGGGAAGTCGCGACAAATACCTTCGAATCGAAGTATATCCAGTTACGTAATTCGTTAATTTACTCCGGAGGAAGTTAAAGGTCACGCACCCAGTTCTTGACGAACGTCGTCGATCATAAAAAGCGGCAGCAAAGAAAATGTTCCAGACACTATTTAGAAAAAGGGAATGAAGATACGATGCGAAAGGGTCATTTGCATGTCTTTGTTCTGCCATATCACGAGAATACACCGGCACCAATAACAGCGCGTCAAGATGTTACAGCAAGTTCAAGTTCTGTCCACTGTCAGCGGTTACAGCAGTGCTTATACTTATTACATTCAACACGGGATGATATTCAAACATAACGACCAGCCTGTTTTTATATGCAAGCTCCGGAATTCGTCAAATTGCTCCAATTTCCCTGAGAAACTGCAATGTCGTTAGCAGTCGACTAATGAAGGTATAGCAGAGAAGGGCCGTACAGTATCCATATCGAAATCATTCCATTCGAGATTGCCCTGGTTCATATCATCGACATCAAGCTGAATGATTTGTTTAGTTAACAATCTACCTATTGACAGATCACTTACCATGGCGGTCATCGTTTCTGTTCTCTCGGCATTCGGTGGTATAGACGTATTTTCGTAAAATAGGGGGACAGTAAGGGGTATAACCCCTGACTGCTCGTGCGTTGAGACTTTCGGTGCAGCTCGCCTCAATGTTGTTCTCGCCCCCAGAAGGTCCAAATCCTCCGTTTCCGTCTCCAATTCGTTAAAAGACGCAGAAGAAATGTTCTGCATAGCCCGCACTGCTTTTTCTCGAAGTCTGTTGACGGTGATCTATCGCAAATATCAGCAATTGAGTCAAGAGGAAAAAAAAATGAAGCAACACAAAGACGTACAAGCTCTTCTCTATCAGCTATTTTAAAAAGATTGATCCCAGATTCGAGTTCAGTAAGGATAGACCGCACCAAACTAGAAGCCGGCGCTCGGATCACCGCCGCCGCAAGGCAGACACAAGCCGCAAAGAGATGAAAGAAAAAGTGCCATCGTCGGTGAATTAGTTGACCGTGCAGGATGAGCATATTCCGCACAAGGAATACGACGCCTCTACAGGCTTCCAAGCAGGATAGATATGAATGTTTAAACGGGCTTGAAAGGGGCTCGTCTGGATATTCTCTAAGAGCTCGAATGAACCAACCTCGATGCAATGTAAGTTTCGCCTCATTGATATATAACAGGAGGGTATTTCGCTGGAAAGCCTCCTTGTGTCTGGCGAGATTGGTGAGGTCATCTGGAGAGGGTGGCAAAGATGGTGACAGGTGGTATGGTAGATCATCTTGAAATGCACACAAAGCCTTGTCGATTTCGGCGACCTCAGAGTAGACGAATGGCTTGATGCGCACTTGCTTTTCGTTGATCTGGGACCAAATCTTGGTCAAAGCATACGCCCTGGCGTGAAAGCCAGAGTCAGTTTCAGCGAGTGGCACCTGGCAATCAATCGAAGCATCTGATATGCACATACCGCGCCCCAGCGCGGTACTTTGCAGGACATCGTATCCATGAATCTCCCAGAAAACTATACGCCGCACCATCGCCTGGTCTTCCTCCAGGCCCCAGTTACTGCCATCACGATGAAGACCAATAGCCTCGCATACGGCCATACCCATCCTCAACAGAGGCCAAAAGGTGTCTCCGCCAGAAGTGTCTTCCCCGCGATTCATTAGATATGAACCATAGAGATAGATACACTGCACATAGGTGACAGAATGGGAGGGGTCGAGGGACAAGCAAGCTCGTGCACCATTGAAATAATGTCTTGCCTCTTCATTATGTGGTGGTTTACTGAGATCCATGAGGGCTCCCAGAGCAAAAACGAGCAGTACGACCGCTAGCCTTTGCGGCTTAACGGGGTTGCTTCTGATAGATGCCGACTCGCGGTAGACATGATGAAAGAATACATCATTCCATGACGGGCGCTGCACAATGTTGGTGAACCATCCAAAGGTCTGCGAGGTGGTGTCAGCGGGAGCATCGTGGAGAAGAAGTATGGGTACTTGCGTGAAAGTACACTTCCGCCAGCGTTAGGCCAATTTCTGGTGGCGGGAGATATTGATGAAAAATGCCATCTATGTCAAGCTGACTATGGACGGAAGAAAAAGGAGGGAACAGATCGGTGTAATCATTTGAAATGGCATGAGGTTGGCGAGGTGCAACAGATTCATCCGAGGGGACGAACCGTTCACAGGACACCGGTATCGACTGCTGCTTCTGAGAACCTTTGTTGTCATTATAGGGTACAAGGCAAGATGACTTTTTTGCTCACTGAAAGATATACGCTGCTTGCTGCGCCGTAATACCTTGAGAAATGGGGGTCGTCACCTAGCGTCAAATGGCTGAAGCTGGTGAGACAATCCGAAGGCAGTTGAATGCTTGATTCAGGAGAGCTGGAGGAGCTTCGCCTTTGCCGAATTTCTTTCCTGTTGGCATATAGACTGTCTTGCAGAAGCGGATGTTGGGATGAAGTCGCAGTTTTCAGAGCTTCCTCAAGGGCTGCAATGCGGCTGTGAAGGTCCTATGTGGTGTCAATTTGTTGTCTTGAATAGAACACGGATAGATAATCATGCATACCTCCGTACTGGCTAGAATCTTGCTGCGTATTATATGAGCTATATACAGGCTGAGAGAACTCACGTCCTGCGAGATCCGTTTACGAGTTCTCCCTCTGGACAGATACTGTGATGACGGGTCAACAGCAAGTCACAGACAAGTGTAAGATCAATGTCCTTCATTCAAAAGGTGGCGACGGAGCGAGTAAACGGTGATGTTGATCTCAAAAGGACCAACTACAGTATACCGCCACTTACCTGGCCAAGCCCCTTTTGACGCAGTGTCTACATGGGAACACCAACTCGCACTTGAGCTTCAGGCGTCTGCATTCTGCACCTATGTTGTTGGAATTTAGCATGCATCCATTCTACGTTGCCGGTAAACTGGTGTGCGGCGGTGGAGATGGGACTACTTGTAAAGTACATACAAGAGAGCGGCTTCTTCCTGCTAGAGGATTTAGAAGTTGTTGATCTACCAGACTGGGTAGACATAGGTTATGGATGGTGCTGCTGGTTATTTGGTTATTGGTGTTCGTTACTTTGTGCGCGTCCGATCCTTTACTCTACTCTATCTTATGATTTTAATAAGTAAATAAGGAATTTGTAAGGGCGCTGAACGTCAGACACGTGGATGTCACGCGATGACGCCAACGGCTGTGTGAGCGTGGCGCGGCTGCTTCGTTCTTCGTTGTCACCAAAACCACAGCTGCAGCGGCCTTACACCCAGCCGCCCAGCTGCTTCTGTCTATATAGCCGCTCCTTGCCTTACGTCAACTCTGCCACTCGCCGCAACCTGTCTTCCTTCCTACCTCCCCTCCACCAGCCCCCCATAGCCCTCACGACATCATCGCGGACATGACTCAATACTCCTCTCCTTCCCCTCCCACATCCAACCTGACAAGCCCTCCTACCCGTCCCGGAACTCTTCCAGTAGCTTTCTCTCCTCGTTCTCACCCCCATGGCCCTCGTTCGCCAGAGTCTCAATCAACGAGGCGGAGCGCTCCAGGCTCGTCCCACACCAGATATCGCACTATGCCTCTTCCGGCTGACTCTTCTAGTACCAGCATCCCACACCGGAGTTCTTCCATCTCTGAGCATGCTGATTCTCCAGTCATTGTAGACGAGCCAGAAATCGGTCTTCCTGAGGCACCATATAGGCCTCCAGAGGCTGTCATCGACCCACCAGAAGATGATCCACCCCCCTATACGCCCGGCATAGTTGCTGAGCATATTGGAGAGGACGGTGATATGCAAGTGGACTCAAAGTTCACTGCCAAAGACTTCAATGCGTGGCAATCCAACCTCGAATCTTATGACCAGATGGAAATTGATCAGTCAACTAGTCAAAGTTCAATGCCTCAGTTGGGACCTGGTGTACTTCCACGGAGATGGCTAGCAATTGCCCATGAGCACGAACTCGTTAGGCCATATATAGAAGCACTGCCTCCTCCATCTAAGAAGTTTCACTCTCAAACTCACGCTCAGGTCGCTGCCGGTCAGGCCTCGCTTCCGCCACCGTCACAAAGACCGACTCCCGTTTTCGCCTCGAACAACCCCTTTGCCCAAGATTCGCCCCGTATTGCAACTCTCGAAGATATCATCCAAGCGCTTCCGGGGGATGGAGATGATTCGGAGCACTGGTATTTCTGTAGCACCTGTTGGGGATGGTTAAAGATCAAGGCGGGGCATGGCTTGCCTCCGGGGCTTCAGAGCATGGAAGAATGGGAGGCTTCTGTCATCGAGCAAAAAGCTTATCCTGACATTGAGAGTTTTGAGAAGGCGCGTGAACAGAGGAGAGACGAGTGGGCGAGGCTCGTAGGTATTCAAAACTCGAGGCTTGTCGCCCCGCAGGAACACCATCATTTTCACCAATTCAACACCTTGCTTCCCTCCAGCAAGTTGGCACGCATCGATAGGGTTGTAGTTGAAGAACACTTGAACGTTTTTCCTCATATCACGGTGGGGCTTGATCCCGAAGAATCATGGGAATCATTCAACCTCCCCCATTCACCGTCCAGGTTGTTTCTCAGTGACTCCTCCGATGTTTGGATATCAGTAGATGAAGGATTGGTTCCAGGACAGCTTCCTGTGGGCTTGGTGAACGCTTTCACAGCAGAAAAAATGAGCAATCCCAACCCTGGTCTTGATGGTGTGCAAAGCGTGAATGAGGCTTGGAATCTAATTGCCACGTGAGTATGCTCCGCTTTAGAATGAGAACATCGCTGAAAACATTCACAAGGCTTTTGATAAACCCTCTCTTCAAGGGCCAAAGAGGCTGGGTAAATCTCAATAATGCCAAATTCCAGTCAAAGATCGGGGCTGGGCTAGCCTCCTCGCATATTATGTATCATATCGGCTTCGCCTGTCAACAGGAGCCTGATGGTTTACGCGTGGGTCCTTTTAAAGGCGGTAGCGAGTCTGGAAGTGCTGCACAAATTGCAAACGAAGCGGGCAACATGGCGAAAATGGATAAGTACATGTTGAGGGTTTGGATCGAGGTGACACTCTATTTGTTGGCGTTCCTAAGGCGAAATAGTGAGTCGTAATTTTGTCATGATACCAGCTATAAACCGACAAGCATTGCCGCAGAATTGCAAGCAATTACCCCGCCATATATGGATGCGATACCCTTGGAAATTTCCATCAATGATATAGTGCCTTTTGCACAATATCCAACATGTTCGTACTTTATTTTTTCGTTAGCATCCCATGTTTCGTCTAACAAGCATGACAGCTACTGCTCCCTTTCCAGACAACGTTCGTGAAGCATGTCATATTTTGGGCGTCACCAAGTATGACACTGCTGAAACTCTTGAAACCGCCTATGATCTTCAAATTATGTTTGACGAGCATAATACACCTCGGTACCTTGGCGCGCTAGAGAGAATTTCAGAGGCGTCTGTGGTTGGAAAGAGTAGTCTGGAGTTGAAGGTAGCAGTGGAAAGGAGTTTGGACAAGTATACAGACGGTCGGTAATTTGATTTCGAAAGGACGGCGTGAACTGATAAAGCCCAAATGACAGATGAAGTGCTAAAGGCATATAGTCTGATTGGATACACTCGCCAACACGCCGAAGACATTTCTATACCTCCTCAAGGTGCGCCTGACGATTATATCCTCTCCATGCACAAATCCGCCATCCAGGCCTCGACTTCTTCTCAGCAACGTCAGGACTTGAATAGGGCGCTGGTCTTAATCGGCAAAGACAGGAGAAGCGAGCAGCTAAAGAGTATGGGGGAGAAGGGACAGACCTTTGTCAGTGTACAGGAAGCGTATGAGGCGTTAAGTGCCCCGCGGGATGCAGTCGATGACGGGTTGATCATGTAAGTTTCTTTGTTTCTTATCGCACTTGATCTACTCACTGATGTTCCGGTCTGTTCCGGTCTAGGCAATATGAGATGGCCGTCAACGAATACCCTGGGAAAGCAGACCATTATAGAATGTGTCTCTCCGTCATTGCGGATGCTCCTGGAGAAGAAAGGCCAGGGTTGAAGCAGTTCTTGCAAACCGGTTCAAGAGGTAAGCTGCGTGCCATGTACTCGATCGATCAAGTTGCTAAAGTTCCTATCCAGAACCTGATGTACCCGCTAGAAAAGATATTCCTGCAGGATTGCAAAACATCGGGTAAGTGCATCAAAAACCATGAAGTGATGTGACTGAAGGCGTGAATAAATTTGCACAGAAACACTTGTTATCTCAATTCCATATTGCAATACTTGTACACCATTAAGCCCCTTAGAGAAGCCGTCTTGATCTTTGAACAGGATAAGAGCAAAATCGTGCCGACTTCAAAGTCAGAAGTAGAGCGAGCAAAGCGATGTGAGTTGGCTGATACAATTTCGCCATCATGTGTATCAATAGCTAACTTTTTTCTTCTAGTCGTACGCCAACTTCGGCTTCTTTTCCTCCAGCTCTATAAAACGGAACTCCCCGCTGTCCGCCCGGACGAAGAATTGGCTTATCTCGCCATTACAAGACCGGAAATAGATAGCATGGTTGAGCAGACTCAGGAACCGCCGACGGAACTCTCTGCTTCGACCGCCACAGCCACAGACTCTGCTCAAATCACACCAAACTTGCTGGACAGCATCCCATCTGTACCAGAGCTCACCACTCTTCCTTCGCCTTCGTCGACCATTTTCGCCTCACCACCTGAATCACCCCGACAAGACCTGACGGGCACTCCTATACCTTTGGAACAGGACGAGATAACAGAGGAGATGGAGTTGGACGCAGATAAAGAAAACATTCGATCTCCAGAATCGTCAAGTACTCGATCCCGCGACACCTCCAGCACGTCTACCATTCTCGGGAAAAGGGGTAATCAAGATAGAGAAAGAGACAATTCTCGCTCCCCTGGTGAAGAACGGGTAAAATATAAACAGGCCGAAGGATCAGGCAATAATGCTACCAGGGGTAAATCTGAAAGCGAGAGTGCATTGGAATTTGAGCTGGGGACTGGCTCCAGGGTCGAGACAACGCAAGCTGATCAAGTTGAAAGCCCGTCACTGGGTACAGCTACAGAAATTGCCCATCTGGAGCTGACGACGCCTGCGGGGTCTCCAAGTCAGACGCGCAAGGAGGAGGCAGAAGTTTTGGCCCTTACGCAGCCAGAGGACAAGTATGAGTCGCCCAGTGCACCTCCATCTCTCCCACCAAGGCCTCAAGCTCGCAAGCAAGAAACGCTCAGTTCGGGTCTACGATTTGGTGAGTACATGGCGACTTTCTTACTTGGTCAAGGACTGACTGTTAAGTAGGTTTGCAACAGGATGCT
>NC_006670.1:550000-555000 GCF_000091045.1 Cryptococcus deneoformans JEC21
TCTTCGACCCTTAATCTCCGCTGCCGCTTTTTCTCCTCTTCTTGATCTTCTTCCGTAGAAGGCTGCGGTTGGGGAGGAGGAAAGGTTCCTGACTCGCTCTCTTCCACAGGTAGCGGTGGCGGTGGTGGTACTGTATCGTCTACGTCTGGTGGCGGCGGCGGGATACCGTCGTCTTCTGGCGGAATAGATGGCTCTTCCTCCTCTCCACTTTCTTCACTATCACTTTCATATCCCCCCAACCCTCCTAGACCTCTCTCCTTCTCTTCTAACCTTCTCTTATTCTCCTTCTCCCCTTTAATATTCCCTTTTACCTTTTCCCATGCATTCCTCCACCTGCCCCTTAGAAACGCAAAGCGCTCGTCGGTAGAATGGTGGGTGAGAATGCGCATCTCGAGAAGGGAAGGATTCGGAGAAGAAAAAATGGAGGTTGCAGTATGTGACATGAGTGTGCGGATCTGAGTCGGAGGCTGCAAATGTGAAAAGATTGGTCTTGTTAGAATAATAATATATCATGGGGTATTATTTTTTGGGATTTCGTCGTCAATCACGCACCTCTTCGTCAGGATCCCATCTCCCATCTACATGCCCAGCCTTTTCGACCTTCCCAGCCTCCAGATCCTCTCTTTCCCTCTCCCTCAACCTCTCCTGCCTCAAAGCCTCCATCCACTTTTTCTTCTTTTCATTTTTGTAAACCTCAATCTCCTCTGGATCAGACAGGTACCAGATTTCTTCAGTATCAGAAGGAAGTGACCATGACGACGAGGATGAGGACAGGGTAGGCGAAGGCGGGGAAACTAGGGAAGTTGTGTTTGGCAGTGAGGGCAAAAGATGTATTATATCATGTCTTGAGAGACGTCAGCAAGTAATCATACTAAAAGGCCATACATAGATGACCAGCTGAAGACTGAGATGAGATACATTCGCATGACCGACATATCAATGGATCAGATACGATATCCGAGCAATTGTATAGCGCAGTTTCACAATGTCATTTGCGCATATAGACATCAAACTATCATCCATTCCTCGGAAAACTAGTAACCCACCTGTCTGCCCAGATCTCATAATCACCCTGCACCTCGCCCGCATACCTGATCAATCCTCCTGTTTCTGTCTGTGAGCTGGACTCTGGGCACGTCAGAGATGCCTCGTAAGAGTGGATGTACGCAGTAGATGGGTACTGCTGCTGTGTTGACCTGGCCGCAGGGGGGCGCTTCGGGGGACGAGGCATTTGGGACATGTAGTGGGGAAGAGAAAAAGAATAACAAGGCAACGAATGATGGAGGAGGCTTCTTCGACGATGATCCTGTTCGGCCATCGCCGCCTGTGTCAAGCGATAACCACACCATAATAAGATAAGACGAGCAAAACGATATATACAAACCAGCGTGTACATCAATTTAGCAGTAATGAGAACAGCCCCGTAATGCGCTTCAGAGAGATCATTATCACTCCCACGTGGGAAGCAATCGGCCCCTTCCCAAGGCAAGCCACACTCACTCTCATACAGACCATACGGCTCCCCTAATCCTCCCCACCCGTCTCACCACTGACATATCATCAACAGTGGAACGAGAGAGCTCCCCTTCCTAGGCTCACCATTAGCGGCGTACTCTACCTCATCAGCTGATCCGGATATAGAGTTTGCTCACAGGCCATATAGCCCAGAGGAGACTTGGCCCAGTGAACTTGGGAACGGCGGACGAGTGTCATGGTCCAGATTTGAAGCCAAGGGAGATTGGCTAGAAATCAGTTATCCGAATGTCAAGTAAGTGTCGAATTGTACATTTTGGGTTTGTGCCAGCGCTTATTCAATCTTCGCGTAGCTGGGATCAGCTGCGATCCGATCACGGATGGTCAGCTCTTCAGTACATGGTGCTGCTCCGGACTCGATTGACCATTCCCAAATCCGGTCACAAACGTCTCACACCTGTCCTTATCAACATGCTCCAACTTTCCGAGTTTGCTCTTGTTCGACAAGGTGCGGACCCTCATACTTCTGGTCCTGTTAGGTGGTATCAGGGCAATAGCTATGGTTTCGGCGGCCCGGCACCTGGCCTAGACAGCACTATCAAACCTGCAGCCGTCAGATTCGAGCGCTCGCTTCTCCTCGAGCCAGGGGTGTACATTATGCTTGCGAGAGCAGTGTATGACATACGCCAGTTTGGTGATCCTGGGCCCGGTAATCCGCCAATCATCAAGATGTCATCAGTCAATATGGTGCATGACACAGAAAAACATGTCACCCAGCTTCCAGAGGAAATGGGAACTTTTCCCAGCGTGTTATCGGGATGGCTGATGGGAGAATGGGCATCTGTTGGGGTACGAGTACCTGAAGGTGCTTTGGAGACAACCGTCATAGATGTTAACAGCGCAAAAGTCATTTACAAGTCGAGGGATGCCGAACCTCTCGAGCGCGTGCTCGCCGTCGAAATCGTCTCAAACATCAGTATAGTCCCTGGGCAGACACGACTTATCCCGATGCGGATCAGACAACAGACCCCCCTATCTCTAGAAGCTCGAACTCTAAGCATCTCTATAGACTTTCAAAGTGGAGGACAAACCCGGGTTCTTCAGTGGTCATTTCCACTTCATCATGTCACTTATGACAGTCATAATCTGACCACGAACAATCCGCACTTTTGGATAACTTGCGCCTCTCCTTCGCTTATTACCGACAGTCATCTCAACCACCTTCCTGCTCATGTATCCTCTGCCATGATCGTTCCTCCCAAGCATTCTGTTCGACACGATGAAGAGAAACCTGTCATATTAGCTCTTCATGGGGCCGGAGTAGATGTCAAAAATTCCGAATGGGGTGAGAGGATGCCAGAAGTACCAGGTGTATGGGCGGTACTACCTATAGGTAAGAATGAATGGGGTGAGGATTGGCACGGAGGAAGCATGGAGGATGCTTGGGCGGCTAGGGCGGCTGTGGAGGTTCTACTCAGGAAAGCCGGTATAGCATTGTCAGATAAAACTGTGTCAGTTTAGATATCACTAAAGTTGACCATTTGCTCATACCGATTGATCAGGATCATCGGCCATTCGAATGGAGGACAAGGCGCATGGCATCTTGCAGCTAGATATCCCGATCGAGTTGTTGGAGGTACGCAAAAAGTCAGCTTAATATTCACATCAAATAACGCTGAATGCGGACTTGTACAGTTGTGGCAGCCTCTGGGTGGCTCACTATTCAACACTACGTTCCGTACACAGATTAGTGAGCTATAAAAAATAGGTTCCGTCAAGGGGATGATCAAAGCTGATCATCTTGATTGAACTAGCACTTCGAATCGCTATGCTGACCCGGCGCTGATGGGTATTTTGCACTCTTCTCTTGCTCCTTATCACAATGACCTCCATTCTTCCAACCTTTCTGATATCCCCATCCTTGCGATACATGGGGCAGATGACGATAACGTACCTCCACGGCACTCTCGTGCTCATGCCGCATTAGTATCTTCGTGGGCAGGTGAAAAGGACAGTTTTATTAAGGTGTTGGAGATTCCAAAAAGAGGACACTGGTGGGACGATGTTCTCAGCTCATCAGACGTTGTCGACTTCATTCAAAAGCTTCCACCTCGTCAAAGCTGGGACGAGCAACGTAAAAAGGGTTACACCCTTACCACGGCTAACCCACAAGAATGCGGTGGAAGAGCTGGTATACGCATTGTGGAGCTGGATACCCCTGGAAGGTTAGTGTGGCCACATCGACGCAGAGATCATTCCGCTCATGCTGTTGTCTAGACTAGCACGTCTGGATGTGAACGCCAGGCAATGGAAGTCGAATCAAACCGCGGAAACGCTTGATATTCGAGGTATGAACGTTCGACGGATCGAAATAAAATCTTTGCAATCATCTCAACATTTTCAAACATACGTCAGATGTCGTCCGTATGGCTTTTCTCCTGTCAACAACTCCATATTAGGTCCCTTGGCCCCTGCGAGAGCCTATGGTCCCATGATCCGGATTCTCTCTTCCCCCGCCTCATTCCATCTAATCATCCCATCGTCTGGCGAAGCCCAGCCGCACCACCTATCCATTGCCAAGCGGATTGCTCACGATCTCTATGTCTACCACAAAGCAGATTGCGATATTATTGCCGACCAAGAAGGATTGGAACGTGTGGCGAAAGGAAAGATAGGGCCAGGTAGCATCATTGTTATTGGCAGACCGGAGAACAATCGGTATACAGAGTGGATGGCCGCAGAAGGAAAGATCCCAAGTGAGAGATGATGATTTTGTGTCCCCATTAATTAAACAAAGTTGACATTGCAACTGTAGTCCAGTTTCCGACCAAAGGCGTTATGGCTATCAGCAAAGACAAAGTAGTGTCTGATAGAGGCGCAGGTACGTATGGCCGTTCTTCTTGACGATGTAAATTGAACTCAGCTTGGTTATTAAAAGGTTTCATCGCGCTTCACCCTCATCCTACCCATTCCGGATCACTGTCCTTGCTCATAGCAGGAAATGATGAATTAGGATTGGAACTTGCAACTCGGCTATTTCCTACTCGCACTGGAGTTCCTGCAAGTCCCATTTGTTAATGAGAAATAGACAAGCCGCTGATCTGAATCAGTTACCTGACTGGGCCATGATTTGTCCCAGGTCCAGATGGCAGGGTGCCAACGGATTGATAGGGGCAGGGTAAGTACAAATCCCTGTATTGAAATCTCGGCTGTTAAAACTTTTTTCCAGGTTCTGGGGCGGTGAATGGGAATATAATGAGGCCATGTCCTGGATGGACAGATAGAATAGAGTAGAGATCCAAGTCCTCCAACACAGGAATCGTATGAAGCTCTTCTTGTTCATTTCCAATGATGAAAATAATGCATATGATGAAAACAATGCATCAGTGTAATACTACGGCGATATATTTACAACACCTAAGAAACATGAAATGATTTGAATGCAATGCTCGAATCCTAAGGAGCTACACCACCCCTTTCCCTGCCTTGGCTTCTTCATTCTGTCGATTATTGAGTACCATCTACCT
>NC_006670.1:557500-565000 GCF_000091045.1 Cryptococcus deneoformans JEC21
CAGTTGCTTCTGTATCTCTTCATCGCTCAGTTTTGCGGTGCCTCACTTGGCCACTGTCGCAGTTAGAACTCTGCCCGTCTGGTTGTAAATATACTCTTATGAAACTCAGGACTGCAAAGCTGTTGTATGAATTGTTATTGTCGTTTTCGAGCATGATATTGAGCTATCTACATCTACAACTCGGCCAAAACTCCCATGGCTAGACTTTGAATCACTTGGTCTTCCATAGCCTTCTCAGCTGCCTCCGACAGATGTCGCTTGGGATCCAATTTGCCCACATGCCGTGTCTTCAATTGCTCCTCAGTCATAGTAGATTCCTCTTGTACGGATTTGGTGTAGGCAACAGCAAGATTGAGCATGTTCTGAGGATCGTCAGTCTCCGATCACTGGGCATGGAGCGAGTCTAATGATGACTCACCTCGATGGCCTTTTGGCTCCCTTGCTCCATCTCCTCAAAGTCCTTCATCTTCAACCCTTCAGTCCAGCCACGCTTATGCAGATTCAGTAACATTCCCTGCTCAGCTTCTGTCTTTTTGTAATCAATTGCCAAGCCTAATGAAGGGTCAGATATATACTACAAATCCTGATAGCGTGATGCTCACTATAATAATGCCTGTTAAGACCGTGAATCAACGCTTGGATGCTGGGCTTGTTTAAGTGGCCAATGTTGCTAGTCGTTTGTCGTGATTCCTGTCCGGTAGCAAGCGCAGCAGGGTTGATCGATCGGAAGGCATCAATGACGACTTTTCCTCGTACGGATTGAATAGGGTCGATAACGACAGCCACTGCTCGAGGATGAAGCTGCTCGAATGACTAAGAAGCATATCGATCAGCGCACGCAGATCATTCCGAAGCTTAATAAGCCTTACTTGCTGAGTGTTGACATCAACGCTCGACAACCAACAGCCGAAACCTGGATGAGAATGATACCAGCCGACAACCATTTCAGGCCTGCGTCGTGATAATCTTTTAGTATTGAAATCTGCCGACAGTAAGACACGAATACACGTACCGCCCGGTCTGTTTCAGCATGTCCAGCATTTTGGTTTGGAAGACATGGTCCACGGACTCGACAGTCACGGTGGTACCACTCTGAGGCATGGCGAAAACATCGACACATGAGATCTGCCAGCCCGTAAGCTTAGACTTGAGAAACGGGAAAAATGAACCCACCGTATAATCATCCACAAATTCGCCTAGCATCAGACCCATAACCTCCATTGGAACGCCCGCCCGACCATGTTTGAGCATCTGTTAGTCAGAGACAATACCATTAGCGACACTCCACGGGCACTTGCACTTTTTATGCCCACCTTCAACAACGCCAGAGCAGAAATATGCACTGTTTCGCCACTATAGTACATCGTAATATCAGCATGATGCATACTATAGTCAGCTAAAAAACTCACTTGTCTGCTACTACAGTCTGACCGCCAGCTGCGCCGCCCATGCCCATACCTCGTCCTCCTTGAAGTAGCCTTTGTAGTCCTTCCATCTAGTATATGATTTTGTAGCTGTGTGGTGTCCCAAGTTGGTTGAGATGGAGATACGCTAATAATGTTTCGAGAAGATATCAATGTCTGTGATTGTGTAGCAGACAAAGTGTACAACAAAGCATTGAAATGACGACGAGAAGGCAAATCCTTGACACTTGCGAGTGTGCGACACGCGAGCGTCACCTTCTATTTCACACTTCTGCCTATAATTGTCCACGTTATCAAACCTCAGGTACCATGCATTTCAACAACAAGCCTCGGTAGTTTAGTGGTTATAATTTTTCACTTGTAGTGTTTCTACATGATGAAAGGGTCCTGTGTTCGACTCACAGCCGTGGCATCATTTTTTTGCTTTTTGTTCCCCCAATAAAATTATAGGTTTTAGGCGGTTCCATGCTTTCTAAATACTTCCACTAGCTTCTTTCGTCGATGCTGGCTCATTTTACTCCGTTATATCCTTACATCAATCGGTTGAGTCCTTTGTATACATGAAAGCACCTCACATGCATAGAAAAGTATCCAGTCGAAGTGCGTAGGAATAATCCTAAAAACATGGCTAGAGAAGATGATGATGCACGACGTTCGTTGTGCAGAACCGGCACCCCTTTCTGGATATTAACGTACATAATAAACCTATTTACACGAAACGCGGAAAGCCATAATATGGACATCATTTAGGGCTACAATTGTACTCTTGGACTGCAATTGTAATCTTCACAGGCCCCATCATAGAGTGAGAACTTGGATTTATTTTCCTTTTCTCCAGAGTCTCTCCCTGAGCGCGTCCTCGGTGTGACGATACCGACGTACACATACATACGTTACACTTCACTTGTCTGCATTGTATCAACTCCATTTCGACTTGATCCAGTCATATTTCACACGCACTCTACTTGCACATATTCAGCATCTAAAGCTACAAGCGTATACTTCCCTCAGTTGGACGTTCCAAGTCATTAATCCAACCTCCAGCTACCTTTCAACATATTCCCCACGACTTCTTTCGCATTGCTTTGTCAGGATGCCATACTTCAACGATCTCATGCCGACTCCTCGGGAAATGGAGGTAATAAAAGCAAGGAAGCGAGAGTGTCCCCCCGAGTTCAATGATCGCAGGTTTAGCATTACGACCAATGATAGATACGGGAACACCAAAACGTATGTTGGAAACGAAGCCTCCAAGCTACTCTACTACGGAAAGCTAGAGGCAAAGCGGCTCCGAAAACAACGGCGACGGGAGGAACGACTTAAGAAGCAAAAGAGGCGGAGTCTCATTCTGGTGACGCGGGATTTTATGATGATGGTGGTATTAATAACACTACGAGTGTTGACCCCGAATGGATCGATATTGAGGGCGGAGAAGAGAGCGATGGTGAAGAAGACGAAGGGGGCAGATCGTCTGACCCTGTAGTAGAAGTTTGTCAGAATTCAATCTCGGAAAATGTTGCTGCGTTACTCAGGAGGATCAACATGAAGCGCAAGAAGAATCCCTACAGGCAAGAAATGCTCGATTTAATGACTGCTTGGAGAAAGGTACTTCCCGAAGCCTTCATCACATATACTAGGTTTGGACGTGGAAGCCGCAATTTTCAAACCCCTCTTCGTGGGGATAAAGCATTAGACCTTAACGAGCCTTGTGCCTGCACCAAGAAATCGCGCATTGTGACCTTGATTTCTTTGGAGGAACGTGAGTACTGTTAGTCGGACAATCTATCAAAACATTCTAACCAGCTTCTCAAGAATGGCAAGAAGATGTGCAATTTTGCCCCTGTAGCTCTGAACCTATTCGTCTCATCGAAAGAGGTTTTATGCCAGTTACGATGGCTTTTCCGGAGACTGCGATTTCGTTCCGATTGCTGAGTTTTTTCCATTCTATATGGCAACATGTGCCTATTGCAGTCCAAGGATTTGCGGATGGTTTGTTTGCCTGGCAATCCCAACTAAGTGGAGTCGTCAGAGCAAAGGGATCTCATAAGGTAAGCACTTGCCTCCTTTCATAAATCTTTTATTTATCCAATACCTGTGCTAATGGGGCCATACAGGCTCGCAACGGAGGGCCTCTTATACGCCAAGCCATGCAGTTCTATCGCGAACTACTTCTTCGCGAAAGAAAAGTCATTGATAAAGCTGTAAACAGATCTCTGCGAGACATTGTTGCTGGGCAGTGCCCATGTTGTTTTGGACCGCGGAAGGAGCAGGACCTGCCAGCTGGTACTGCGGATTTTGTCATCGCTTGCGACGGCAATTTCGAACACTCTCGTCCAATAGCTGCAGCACAGAACGATTTTCCAAAGAATCACCCAGACTTATTTTTAAAAACTAATCAGCTCGATAAAGCTCGTTTAGCGGTCTTAGCAAACGGTGGAAACAGCACCAAAGTAAAATTTGACGACAGTGTAAGTACCTATAATGTCTCTTTCACAAGGATAGCTTGTTGCTGATGGATTTATGGTCCCCAGGCCTGTTCGGACCATTGGAAGGCCAAGGACGGTGGTGTCTCTGATAATGCCTTCAAAGACAAGGTTGACACTGGCCTTTTTGGAATGGTTTGTCGCCATGAGATAGGACTCAAACTAATCAACCTTGTCAAAACTGGGGAGAAGTGAATACTACATCAGTCATGTTGGACTGATTGTTTTGTTTAGACTATGTACTGACCAGAGAGACTTAGGTTATATAATCCATTGGCTCTGGTTCTATGGATTTTGCAAGATGTTGACAAGGAGGGACGACTGGCTTTGCTGTATGACATCGGCTGCAACTTCGATGCTCATATAAAAAAGGTGGACATGAAAAAGAAAATCTTTTGAGTCTTATTGATATGCAATTCAGCGCAATCTATTGGTGGAAGAACGAGATCAGAATCGACTACTCATCGGCGTCTCGGTTTTCCACGCTTATGCTCATAACTGGCTATGTCAGATGAGGTACAACCCCCGTCTGATCGCTGGCTTTGGTTTCAGTGATGGTGAAAACTCGGAGAGGTTCTGATCAAAACTTTCGCCACTTGTCAGGCTTAATAGGACTGCGAGCTCTTCTCTTCGGCTCTTGAACATCAATTTCTTGGTTGAGCATATCAAAGCCGAGCGTAAACGGGGGTAAGTTGCCTGAGTATATATGCAATTTGAGTAACACGTACCTTGAACCTGCAGATGTGGAAGAAATGAAGCAATTGTGTCGGGTTCATGCGGCTTTCATAACTTTACGACAGCAATTCCGAAAATACAAAGCTGTTACAGAGAAGTTTGAGCAAACCCGCAAGGGGAGGAAACCGAAGCTTGGTAATGAGGGTCTTCCCCTTTATCTGGACGATCGCAGGCTGATATTATCTCGCTCGAAGGGACCAAAAATACACAAAGATACTCTAAGCAATTGCGCTCTCCTGCTCTTGCCGCGGCGATCAAAAAGTACGACTTGGCTGTTAAAAACTACGCCGACACGTTTAATCCGAAAAATGTTCCCGAGTTCGCAGTCTCTGTGGAAGCGTTGCAAGCCAAAGACGACGAAGACATATTTTGGGATGATATGGTCTTTGACATTAAAGAGGCAGATTGGAGTCGGAACCAAGATTGCCGTCAAGGTGAGGGCTTCTGTGTTCGATGGCTCTCACAAATTTGCTAACGGATGGTAGGTATCAAATTTATGCTCATGCGGGATCGGGCAGTGGAGGAAAAAGCCCGTCTACAAGCAGAAACTGCGAGACTTATACGCTGGTGCCACGATCGGCACAACATCATTGAGGAGTGTATAAGTAAAATTAAGAGCAAGATGACCGTACCTTCTTCGTCTAATTCCACTGGTGAGTAAACGATGCCGATTTATATAACGGCGGCACTGTCTCAGTTATTAATGTTGCTGTGGGCCCTACAGCTGATTGCAACGACGTCAACCTTTTTTTTTTGGAAGAGACAAAAGAGCGACATGCGGCCTTGGAAGAACAGCGGATAGGAGATGGCTTGTGGAGGGTATGGGACAAACGTCCTGAGCCATGTTTGGAAGATGAGGGAGTAGAGGACATATTAATAATGCTGCGAGAGCGAGTGGGTATTCGGTGGGGATTTGAAACAACTGGTATGGATGGGAATCCGAGCCTGGATGAGGTATATGTGGAGAAAGACCGCGAGATTGTGGAAGTGGATGTGTCAGAGACAGACGGCGAAGAAAGAACAGATGATAGAGAAGACGTCGGTGCGGGAAAGCTCCCGGGATGCTTCGTCCATTTCCTTTCGGCTGACATTCTTGAGGACTGAGAAACGTTAGTTAAATTCGAGTGTCATGGGCCTACCGGAATGACTTTGTACTAAAAAACGCTTACTTTCTTCGCCGAACTTCTCAAGTAGAGCGGTCCTACGCATCCGACTTCTCCTCCAAAGCTGCCATGTACCACTTTCTCGACGATGATTTTGAGAGTTAGCATACCGTTCTGCAGTCGCCAGCCGCACATCGTGCTGCACGCAAAACTCCATGAGAGCTTTCCTCTGCGCACTCAAAAATTTATTCAGGGCTGTCTTGACACTCTTGTTCATTCTACAGCGACCTTTCTGGGCTGCACAAAACAACTCAGCATTGATCCCTTCGTCACGAGTAGTTTGACTATCGCCCCCTTGTCTTTCCCTGTCGCCGAATGGTGTATCTCTGGCGGGCAAGTCCTCTCCTTCTTCATCCTCGCTGTCTCCAGTTTTTGAACTGAAACTGTCGTCTGGGGTTGCCCTATCCCAAATGTCATCGGTTGGAAAGACCGCATTGTCACCGGGACGGTCTTGAATGGATCGGGCAGGGTTTTGACTGGACATAGTCGTCTAAGGCAAATTGCAATATCGAAAAGAGTATAGCTTTTGCTGGGGGTTCTCAGAATAGTGTTCTCAGGGCGATGAGTAGTTTGGAACAAAGGGACACGTACAGTTAAAATATGTTCATGTGAAGGTCATGTTGAGACGATTCATTCGCTTCGCGACGCGTAAGATTGTGGCATACAGACTCTGGAGAAAAGGAAAATAAATCTAAGTTCTCACTCTATGGGGCCTGTGTAGACTACAATTGCAGTCCAAGAGTACAATTGTAGCCCTAAATGTCCATATATTATGGCTATTTCGTGTAATAGGTTTATTATGTACGTTAATATCCAGAAAGGGGTGAGAACCGGCTGCTGCTGCCGTAAACGTCACGAGTTCCATTTAGTACGAGTGCTATCGTATCCGTACTGTATCCGGTTGTTCATGCAACGAATTTATGCACCACAACTTCCTTTCTACAACCGAACAGTTATTTCCTCATTACTTCCACAAGGCCGTCTTGTCATATGGCTCTCGCATGATACTTATCATGCGTCACAGTCAATGCATATTGAGCCAGTAATCAAAGTGTCAAGCACAGCCTTCACTCCTCATCACTTCGTTTCGAATAGACGGCTGGACGCGCCACCATGTCTGAGGTACGCTTAACCACCTATGTCGAACAATTAGCTGACAACGACGTAGTATCAAGCGCTTAAGGCGCGAGCTTTGGAGATGCAGCGAGAGAAGGAGGAGGCTATGAAAATGGAGCTGGCTGCAAAACAAGAAAGGGAAAAGCAACTTGCCCGTGAACAAGAAGAAGTAGGTTCCTTGTGGTCATTCATCTCTATACGAAAAACGCTTACCGTCCATCAGCGGCGGAAGCGGCTGGAAGAAGCATCCAAGGAAGCTCGTCGACGTGAATTAATGCGCGCACATGAGGAGCTAAATCGCAAGACGGGTGGCGCAGGGAACCGTGTCTCCCAAGCAGAATATGACCCCTTTGCAGAGGACGTGAAGCCCATTGCTACGGCCAACATTCCTAAGGTAGGTGTTTTTCCGATTGCTATTTGGGGAATCTTTGCTGATGACCTCCAGCCTTCTGCCCGAAGTGGTCCTTCTAAGATTTCTAAGACTTCTTTAAACAAGCCTGCGTCATCCTCTTCGACGAAGGCAAGCACCAGTAATAAATCAGGGAATTCGAAAAATGGAGGACCCTCCAAAGGCTCGTC
>NC_006670.1:567500-580000 GCF_000091045.1 Cryptococcus deneoformans JEC21
TATAAGGCTCTTCCCCATCAAAAAACCGGCTTCCCTGGAAGAAGGATGGATGAGGAGCAATTGATGCTCCACGCTGGTAGGCTTGATAGGCGTCCCACATGGAGGCTGTTCTGTATGAAGGCCATGGGTTGCGAAAGTACTTGGGTGCGGCTGTTTCCTGGAGACTGGCAAGCGGTTTCGCGGGTGGGCCGTGGTGATCCCTTGGCAGGTCTGGGGTGGGAGGTATCTTGGCCACGGTGGGTGCGAGCATGGCGTGGTAGGGAACTAATAGCACAGTACATAATAGTCGGAAAGCAATACGTGGTACTAGCTGGTGAAAGAGAGACGGCCGGAACCAAATACGTCATCAGCTCAGGCAACAGGAACGATCTGATGAATGTTTCTCTGGCTTGTCTTGTCTTATCCAAGAAACCGATCGTTGGCCCCATGACTTGCTAGGTTCTCTGTGTCCCGATCTCTGTGCGATCTCTTCTCTACAGCCTCCAGCCTCCCGTACCATGCTTTTCGCCCCGGCTACCTCTCCCCCCAACGTCCGCCACCCCTATCCTCGACCATCCCCCGGCACAGAGTTCCTACACTTCCTGTTCCACCTCGCACGCTTGGCATTTGCCCCGTGAGTACATTTTTTTATTATATTTATCGGCTGATACATACTCTTACAGCATCATTATCCCTTTGCGGCTTCTCTATCAAACCCTCACAGCTCCTCTCACTATCTCTCTTCTACTCAAACTTGTCCTTCTTTTTTCCCTCTCTTTGATATCATTGGTACTCTCGGTACTTGCTGTTGGAGCTTTCTTCTGGACATGGTCTACTGGAGGGCCGATTGAAGCTGAAGGCTGGCTTGTTTATGGGTGAGATGCAGGAGATCTTTCTCGACCGGCAGGCGGCTGATTGTCTTACATGAAAGATCCAGGAAATTTAGGCTGCCCCATACGAATCTCCAGGTACCATTAAGCAGCATAATAGAAGATGTGCGATACGATATTCAGGTTGAAATGGAACTCCTCAGACCAAGGAAGGGCTCAGATGTGCTGGGTAAGTGATGCGTTCATGTTTCTCTTTACTATTAATGGCTAACTAGCCCAGATAACTTTATGCTGTCTCTTGATTTGATGTCAGCAAAATATCCCCAAACAGCTTTGATGAGCGCTGCTCAGCCAGTATGTACAGTTCGTTGTCATCGGTATAGTGCTGACCATGGTTCATTAGACCTTGGCGCCTTCGCCTCTGCCAGAATCATTCATCACTCTGCCTTCTCTCGCCACTCGTTTCATCCCACCATGCGTCCTTCCATGGCCCTTTCGATCCTTTTGCCCTTCCAAAATAATTGGATATGGTGATCCGGTTGATCAAAAGGTGTTGCAAAGACGCGCCAAAGCCGGTTTTTTAGAGCTGGCTAGTACTAAAGATATAGTTCCTCTCAGAAAAGACCTCATGGAAGGAGTGTTGTTAAAGCCCAGCAGCGCACCTGAATCGGTAATAGGTTCAATTTTCCTTAGCATAGGGCGGGAAGACTCCTTCACTGGGGATACTGAGGGGGAGAGTCATTCAACAGAAGTCAAAACGACTGGCTGGGTTGTCGTGCGCTTCATTCCCCGTCCTTCAGGTATCAGGTTGGTTTCTTACTTGATAGATTATCCGCCGAATCGTTACTCACATACAGTAGATGGCTTATATCTGTACATCCCTTCCCTCCCATCCTTCTGTTACCGCCTCTGTCACTCTCACTCACCCTATTATCGTCCATCTTTGGATGTGCAATAATTACCGGTATCCGACGAAAGCCTTCAAATTCCCGCAAATCCAAAAGGTCGCTGAAGGCACCGAGTAGATCTCATAGGATCAGAGACTCCAATGCACGCTCAGGCCAAGAGGGGACTGAACGCCAAGCAAGAGTACAGTATCGAGCCGTGAGGACGCGGCGAGCTAGTAATCATACCGACGCCGATTCCACCACATACTCAGAATCAAGAATACCTACCGAAAATACCAACAGCGCTTCAACGTCTGAGATAGGAGATAGAAATAGCATCGTTATATCAGATGACGAGAGCACCTCGTCTCGATAGCTCCACTGATAAGTGAACACAATGTTATGTATTCAATTATTTGTTGTGATGCACGTGTTGAGCTACTCCATGTCCGGATAATCATGACGACAGATAAAACTTCATCCTATGCGGCTAGTAACTGCGCATTTTCTCATGATGATATAATAAATACACACTACGTACAACAACAGAGCTGGATTAATCCAATTCCACGTTCTTTTGGAAGAGCCTGCTTAACCCAGCTACGTTCTTCTTCTCGCCTCAGATAACTCTGCAGGCCATATATTCCGTTCACTCAATATTCCTTTTCACTCAATATTCCTTTTAAAATACCGAGAGTTGACAGCATACCCGCTGAGCATTCCAAATACTGTCTCCCCTACTGAAAGGTAAGAATCGATGAAAGAACGGATGGCGGTGTCTGTAAAAAGAGACGTCTGGATGCTGTAGCCGGTTGCACGCCCAGTCAAGGAGATATTGAGCCATAAAGTAGTCACGCGATGAAATGAAGACGTATAAATGAATAATCGATCAAAAAGACAAACACAATCAATGTCAATAATAGAAAACGCTTCTCAGTACACAAATAATGTAGTGACTTACGAATAGCCAGTTGATTTCTTGACCCCGGCTAAAATAGTAGATATGGCTAGAAGGTCAAACACAATATGACCCAGACGTCCGAAGCCAAACATATTGTCGTTCAAGGGAAAGAGGCTGGATGATCCGAAAAGCGGTCGATTATGCAGTGAAGCCTCGCCTGAACTTGGCTTTCCTGGTATGGGGCGGGGGGTGGGAGTAGACTGATATTGTCGTATTTATGGCAGTGGAAACGACGATTGATTGTTCGCTTGAGGTTTTTGAGAGGGAAAAGGGAAGGAGCAAAGAGGAGGAGAGGACTGCGCGACAAGTTGAAGTGAAGTCAAAAGGAGAGATCGTCGGAGGATGGTGATGAACGATTCGGCCGCGACCATTCAGCTGCTCGCACGCACTTCTACTCGTAGTGCTTTTTTCGTTCATTCTTGTGTTCTTTCGTTAATAATGATTGGGTTCGAAGGGCTGATTGATCCTTCGCTTCAAGGTACATCATAACACGATGTCATCGATGCTTGATTGGGTGGATTATTGGGTTTTGTAGGTAATTGCAGTTGGCATGCGTTTATACGGGTTGGTCGGCATGATGGGCTTATATAACAAGGATGCACATGAGCGAGCACCAAAGTATCGTGGGGATGAAAAGCTAGACACCATGCTCTCTGCTGTTAAGGAACATCTCGAAAGAATAAATGGCTCTCACGAAATGTGCTTTACATCACATTGACGGGACAATGGAAATTATGTATTTAAACTTTGTGCATCATAAACGTAGAATCTCATAATAAGTGCTTCATATTATTGTCATCTTCTCAGCCTTTTGAAATACAGTACATAGCTAACATTATACAAAACTTACTGTAAGCAACAACATGATGATAGAGCCAAAGGGACATTGGTCAGGGTTGTAGGACACTGTGATAGATCGATATGATGATCCAAGTGTTTATAGCAAATAAAAGCTGTCTAACAAGAGTGGAAAAAACACCTTTCACAGATATGCATATCATCGAGACTCGTAATTGAGAGCTAGCACAATGGAAGTTAGATGCTCTTCTTGACGCCGGCTGCGGAATGCTTCATCCACTGAGTTTGCAGACCCATGTACGACGTCATGACTCTGTTGGCGTCGACTAGATCAGCGTACCATTCTCATCTGTGGCAACTACGTCCTATACTCCACTTACCCAAATGCGCCGAGGGTGCCTTCGTTCAAATTTGTATAGCCAAGGCCTGTGGCAGGGATCCAAACGTCTAGGGAATCACTGACGAGCTGAGAAAGTATACTCTGCCTTTGGCTGGAAATATCGTCAGTCATCGTTATAAAATAGAATGTTATAAAACGCACGCAAGCAACGCTCTTCCGCGCTCTCGACGCTCAGCCATCTGTCGAGCAGCTTCCTCGCCGCTCCTCCCCTCCTTCTCCTCCTCTTTGGCCACCTGCGAAGACAGTGCAAACCTTCGACTGTCTGCACGTAGCCTAACGAGAGAGGCGGAAGATGAGACAAGCGAACATACAATTCCGGCAAACCAGAATTTGTACATTAAGCGCACATATCGCTGGGTGGTGCTGCAAGCATTATTAAAAAAAAACGTTTAAGAAAAGAAAGACTCTCCTGTTGGCACTCACACCTTATCAAACTTCAGAAATCTGACCTGAGCTAACCATACAATCATATCTGCAGTATGAAAACCGGCATATCCAATCTGTCGACCAATTTGAGCTAGATGAGCTATTTGGCCTGGACCTTTGAGAGAAGTTCTATCTCGAGGTGGGGTTATCATCTATCACCATCCAAAGGAACACAGATAATCGTGCCAACTCACACTGGTCGCTGTGCCAGGTTCACCGCCGACTGGAGGAACTCGGCTGGACGAAAGAGACGCATTACTGGGCACTCATCATATTAGCATGCAAAGAATTAGCCACGGAGTGGGGAGCAAGTGTCGGGGGTCATCGCGCCTCGTTCCAAGCCCTTTAGATGTTATAAATTTATAGACCACTCTCACCTTTTCTACCATTAGCAAGTCCGGTTTTCAGCCCTTCGAAACGAGAAGCGGACTCCATGCGGCCTCGACTGAGCAAATACCAAGAAACAAGACGGGCCAGGTATTGAAGCAGCCTGGTTACCTGTATACCAAGTAAAACGTCTTGTTCAGCCAGGATTCCTTAATCTCAGTTAAAAACACTCTTGCGTACCTTGTCACGACCAACAGTCGTGGCCAAGATAGCCAGTGACCGGTTGACTTTTGGGTGTAGTATGATGTTTGTTGCGAGTGTACTCATGTCGAAGTATATGAGGGCTGATCCATGACACGCTAGATAGTTGGAGTTACTTTTTATATGGATTCTAAAGTGTCCTCTGTTTGCGTGCTGTCCAGCCGCACGAAGCTTCCGGCGTCGCTATAACCGGCGAACACGATCCCGCGACGAACACATGGCACCCGCATCACGAAGGCGCATGCACCAGCGAACGACGTATGTAGCAATTTCGGTGATGGCCGACTTGTGAGTTGCCGCCGCTGCTGCAATAATAAAAACGGACAACAGTACGAAGCGACTGGGGAGGCTCGTAGTAATGAAAAATGCAGGATGCGCTTGCTTGATCTCTCTAATCTCAGAAAAATGTTCAAGCGACTCCCTAGAACCCTTTTGCAGCCCTCATCTAGGCCTCCGCAAGTCTGCTCTCAATGCCGCAATCTATCTCAATTGCGCGCACCAGTGCACATTTCCCAGTTCCCTCGATATGCCTCTACTATCTCCGACAGACAAACTAAGCAGGCTCGTATGAGCAAGCTCCCTGTGTCTCATAAACCTCCGAAACGACGGCTAGAAGCCGCTTCTCAACCACTTCGAAATGCAGCTTCCATAACAAGAGGGCCGGTTTTGCAGTGTATTGCCCATACAACAGCAGAAAAGTACGATCTTATCGCTCTAGGCACAACTCTCCAGTCTTTGGGTGTTCGATGGGACGAAGTACCAGAAGGCGACCCCGATAGGGCGCTGGTTATTGGACCATGGAAAGGGCGTGGTGGTGCGGAACGTCTGATTAGCGGAAAGGACGTTCGGTCTACATCCACTATAGCTAAGAGCCCTGCGGTCGAGTGGGCCGAAAACGAGGGGGTGGATCTGAGAGATATGGGGTTTGGCTACGGAGAAAGAGGCGAAATATGGGTATTTAGCTCTGGCTCCTTCGTTACATGGGGCCTAACCGAAGAGGAGGGAAAGGCGTTTTTGAGGCAAGTGATCAGAGGTGGTCGGAATGTTGAAATCGACCGAGTGTCCCCGAAGGAATGCGAACTGGAGGAAGTAGATTTTGTCGTCGATCCTACAGCGTGAGTCTGAAATCGGGTCTCTTTGAAGTGCTAAAAGTGCCGCAGCAAGACACACATCCTCGGTAACCTCATCCTACTCGGTCGACCACCTCAGCTGTCGACGTTTCATTATTCCCCTTCTCTTGCCTCTTTATTAGCCAGATATACCTTGTCACTGTCGCTCTCCCGATCATCGTCCTTATCAGTCCTTGAAGAGCGGCTAGACAATCATTTAGCATCTGTATCAATTCTGCCTAGGACTTTAGAAATGTATGGACGTCAGCCTTTACCTCGTAAAGAGGTGATCAGAAAAATGGGAGAATTAATGACTTTGAGGATGGCTGTCAACACAGCTGGTGGAGGACTGGATGATACCCCTGAAGTGTGCTTTCCCCCTTGACATTGGGCCAATTCTGACTATTTCACTTAGTTCTATTGGTCTGAACCCGAACTAGAATGTGAGTCAGTCGAGTTGAGAGACGAATTCAGGTCATGCTGACTTGCTTTAGCCTATTTCGACTCTGTTGCAAGCGAGTTCGAAATAAAGGAGCGTATAGATGTATTTAACAAAAAAATCGACTACGCTCAAGAAGTGCAAAGCACCCTGCGGGCACTTTTAACCGAAGTAAGCATTTGGCGCTATTTTATTTTCGAAGAGCTAACGTCATGCAGTCATCGGGGCACAGGATGGAGATGATCATTATATTGCTCATCAGTGTGGAAGTTGTTATCGTAAGCACGCTAATTTCTATCATCTTGGCGCATCCCACAGGTTAAATATGCGACAGGTCCTTATCCGTGAAGGTCCCGACCTTATTCACAAGCTGTTGGAGATCGTCGGAGTGGCCCCGGCAGAGGCTGAAGATATTACAGAGAATATCCAGAAGGTCGCCGATAAGTTACCTTCAATAGGTGCCATTTCATCGCCAGCGATTCGTCATACAACAACACACTGGGCAGATGGTTCTGAACGATATGTATAAACTAAATAGATTCCAAGATTCTCATGCACTTCTCATAGACACCTTTCGTTAGAATAACTGGCCAGGCCAGCACAGTCTCCAGCTTATACGCGCAACGGTTAAGCCACGATGGGCTTTCCTACCGATCAACGAAGTCTGGGGCCAGGAGGACGTTCTGGGAACTGCATGTTACTGTAGGACGTTACCTTTCCCCGGGAGTAGATAGAAAGAAAACAGAACGTAAAGACAAGGAGGGACAATAATTACATCTCTCTTCTCATTTGTTCGCTGCGGGCGGGGCATATGCTCAATCTTCGGGTCAAGAAGTGGGTCATCCTACGCATATATCATGAATGAGACAGTCCAAAAGGAAAATCTTGGAGACTTCTATAGATATATTTCTAAACCCGCGAGATCGATATTTATTATTGGAACATTTTGCGTTGTACTTATGATATACGTAGTTGGAATAAAATTGTACAACTTCTCATGTTTATGTAACAGGATACAAAAAACTACTCGGAGTAGTGCGACAGTGGTTACTCGGTTCGATTAGAATTTTGAAATTCCTCATCGAATGCCGTCAGGCGCGCAGGTTCGAGTCCTGCCTGCTCCTACTTTTTTTTTAGCTGTCCATCTTCGTTTTTAATAAATATAACTTTTGAATGCACATATCTTTTAACGGAGTAATTAATACATTTGCAGCTGAAATAGCAGAGTCGTCGCAGCAAAGCACGAAAAAATTGTATTTTTAATTGAAGATGGACCGCTGGAAAAAAAAGTAGGAGCAGGCAGGACTCGAACCTGCGCGCCTGACGGCATTCGATGAGGAATTTCAAAATTCTAATCGAACCGAGTAACCACTGTCGCACTACTCCAACCAATAGAAAAATAAAGACAGCGAATATTCTATTTGTCCTGAAGCCTAACGACAGTTATCGGTTCGTTATACCAATTTTCGTGCAAATAGTAATCTTCCTTCGCAGCCATGTATGCAGCAGTTGATAGATATATAAATCATAATTTTAATTGAGAAGATCACACGCCGTTTTTAAAGCGAAACCCGATTTTCAAAAGGATCGGTGATTTGGCTGTGTTATAACACCCAATTGAGGTCCCAAACGATGACGTTACAAATTCAGACCGACTTTGCGCTTTTTTGGACCTTTTACTCACTATAGTAGTTCTGTATGTAGATCGTCGTCTTACGTATTATGCACTACTCTCGACCATTCAATTACCATTTTGTACATAAATAATCATTATCTCCATCAATTACGCCTCGTACCAGCAACAATTGACTCCTACCCATCGAAGTGATCGATTCCTCGTAGAGGAAAACAGCAGCCATCACGCAATGGAGCCGAAAGTACGGCGGCCCACATTCGTTTAATTTGAGTCCCCTCAAACAGTCTCTTGCCTTCCTCTCCTCCCCCCGAAATCGCAGAGACAACAAATGACTGGCACATCTTGGGTAATGAAGCTCCTCCCCTTTCCCATTCCAGCTCTTCTTTTTCACCCGACAACTTGTCCTTTACCCCGAAGGACATAACCGGCTGTATTTCTCTGTCAGCAGGCTGTTACCTCGAGTAACCCAACTCAGTGAAAGCTGTGGCAAAGGAAGAGCCTATTCCGGCGCAGACAGACCGATTTGAACTGTTCCATCATCTCTGGCATTACACATGACCAGAGACCTTTCGCGATGACGTTCGCGTATATCCGGGGACATTCACCCGTATTTTCAATCGTATCGAGCCTACTTAATCTTCCAGAGCCGATGTGACATTCCTTAGCTCCCCAGATCAGCAGCTCATCCGTTTTCTCTATCACTCCGGCAACCCATCCTCTCTTTAACAGATCCCCCAAGACCTTTGGTATTGCCTTTGGCCATGTCCTCCACTGTACTGCATGTGTACTCAAGGTTATCTCAATCAAGGTTATCTCAATAGATGGTCTGCGAAAAGCTCTGCAGAGAGAGAAGATACCAAGAATAAGGTGGGAGAGAGGGGGGGCCGGAGCTAAAAAGGGCTCGAACGTCTAGTTGAGCAACAGAAGGCGCGACGTCCCATACGATTCTCAGATGGAGAGCCCAGCTTAGAGCCCAGCTTATATGGGAGATGCACAGCCGGGTAAAATTCTCCGTCACTAATTGGACAGAACTCTTTATCAAGATGACGATGGTGAAAGAGAGGATGGCAGCTTTCTCCTGACCCTCAACTTCTCCATTGACTGGGCCGATCCGTCCGAATCCCGAAAGGATCCGGCACGGTCAATGGGCCCTATAGTGATGCAGTTGGCCGATCTCCCCAATCAATATAGGTCGCAGTTCCTGTACACGATGTTGATGGGTATCACTCCTGCTCCAAGGGAGCCTCCCAGTTGTTTCCTTCATCGCCTCCTTCTTCCCTTGGCAGTGGAGCTTCTCAGCGCACATTGTGATGGGTTATGGGTCAAGACACCAAAATATCCTGAAGGTACGTCGCATTTGCTTAAATTAGCCATTTCTGTTAACATCATATATTAGGGCGGCTGATTTTATCAGCCTTGGCACGATTTACTGTGACCGACCTGCTGCTGTGGCTGTTACCGGGTGCCCTCACTACAAGAGGAAAGACTCGCCATGCCTCAAATGTCTGACCCCCCAGAGCAAAACGAGAACAAGAAGGGTAGCCACCTTGGAGGTTTCAGGATTGAGGTTTCTGTCCAAGCACCTACACTTGAAAGGGCAAGGCAGCTTGTCAAAGACTCGGGTCTGCTGCAGCTCAATACCTGGTTTTACAACTCTAGCAACCCACACCTCCAAAAGTTCAAACTGGATATCAAGACAGTCACAAAGGATTTGTACCAACCCGGCCTTCTTATCCTCTAAGGTCCAGTAAGGAGCATTCGCTTGCTATGAAGACTCAGCAGCTGGAATTCCTACGGCAGTTTGCCTACCGTGGCGTCAAGTTCCTCAATGCGCGGCCTACATCGCAATATAGGACACTTACCTCCTTCTGTAATTATGCGCTTGGCCAAAAATGGCCTGTTAGAAGGCGTTGAGCTAGATGGGTTTGGCTCCCCAGTCAGCAAATGTCCCACGTGTCCCTCGGTGAGCAGGGAAAAGGACCTTCCCGCAAAAGGCAGCACTGGAAAGGATATCGGACTCCATGTTCGCCGTAAAAGGTCATCCGTCGATCTTCGATCTTTTCCCTGGCTTCGACAAAGTCGCACATGCCGTCGTTGAGCCAATGCATGCCCTCCTAGAAGGAATTCTTCCTTGCTACATTAGGAAGGTAATGATATTGGGAAATTTTTGTGCGATGCCCCCTGTCGATTGGGACATAGAGGGAGATGCTGTGAATCTCGCGGGCGACGGTTGGCGACGACGTTCACAAACATCATGGAAAAGGGAGTTCAGCTGGAGAATAATCCTGAGGACATTGAGAAGATCCACGAAATCGCGTCCAATGTGTTACCCGGTACTGAGGTTGATGGCGATCTTATTCTCTCCAAAAAGAACCTCTTTCAACTGGAGTCCATGATGGAGAGGGTTATCGTTCCTCCTTACATTGACACGGTTGGAAAGGGGTTTTTCACCAAACAAGCCAAGCCTACAGCTTCCCAATGGCGTATCTGGGGTGAGATCTTAGGACCCTTGCTGATGCCTTGGTTATCGGCTGTGGAACGGTCTGCCGGAGCGCCTTTGCCTGACCAAGGGTTGACCGTAGCGATGAAGCTCTTCGCCATCGTGAGGTACAGCTTGCAGTCAGCAATCTCGGAAACACTCACGACTTCGACTCCTGATTGATGATTTTTTTTAACCTTGTTGCCCGGCTCCATCCTATCTGCCATCACGAGTGACCAACTTTCATATCGTCAAAGCACTTCCCAAACGATATCTTAGCCTATGGTCCTTTTTACGGATGGATGGCTGGTAGTCGAGGGTACTCTCACCCCCCTTGCTTTAGTTTCTCCGACAGAGATAAGAACTATCCGAACAATATCTTGTCAATCTTTATCATGCGAATATCATGCATAGCTAATTGTGTACCATCCAGATCTTAAACACGGCGGACAAGAGGATTGTCTACTTTGAGAGCGGCTTCGTCCGCAGCAGGAATGACGCATCCTGTTTTGTCGTAAGTAGCCAGTCGTCGGTGATTACTGTTGTGGTCTTTATCCAGGCATGTTGTAACCTTGACCCTTTAATACATTGAGGTCTCGACTTGCCCGCGAGCCTAATGAAGTCCTTTCATCTGGCGAATAGAGCTGGGAAACCAAGGTTGTCCCCTCTGTCGCCATATAATCATCCCATTCTCTGAGAACGAAACTTCTCATGGCAGCGACTTGAGTAGGTTCAACGCTTACTTGTTGAGGTGCCGCATCTCCTTTGAGCATGTTATCGGCTTTTATAAAGGCCCTTTCCGGTTTGCGAAGGGTGTGAGGTTCCAGATTCGATCTTTTCGCCTGCTGGAACTTCTATAGTCCTACGTCCAGACCTCTTTTGTCTTGCATATGCTTACATATGACGATGTAATGGAGGGAAGAACCTTGGATGTCGGCCGGGACGTGTTCTACCTTTAAAAACCAATGCATATTTGAGGAGAAGGATAGGCGAGGGAGGCCTCACCTTGCAAGCGAGAATGAGAACCAAGAGGCAGCAGGAAGGTTTGTGTCTTTTAGGAGGTGATCTCAAGGTCCCAGTCACACAAAGGTTTGGCAGCAGAGGGAAAACTGTACCGCCCTTTTGTTGAGTGAGCGAGTAAATGGGAACAGCGGAGATCTGCCGAGAGGGAGTGAAGGAGTTTGTGGCAGATTGGTTTCATATTTTCTAAAAGAATCTATTATAGTTTTTCTTCCTCTCATGCAACTCAAGACGTCTCATGAAACTACTAATGATACATGAACATTGATTGAGACCGAACACAGTGATATTGTTGAGCCGTGTGCGATATATATATACCACAGTTCGAGCTATTCGCTTCCTGTATGACCGGTGTTAAAACCCAGCCTTTCCTATTTTAACTCCCACAGTTCTTGACGACGAGCTTTCTCTTCCAAAGCAAGCCGCCTCTTGATGATTCCTTCATACACTTCGTCCATGTGGCACCTGTGTTCCAATTCCGCCTGGTATCGCTTCTCGCGGGCTCCCCCATCCTTGTCAGCGATCTCCTTCTGTGCCGGCAAAAATTGCTGGAAGTGTTCTTCCCGCTGCTCCCGATTCAAAGACAAAGTATCAGCCCACACATTTTTCAAGGTAGGACTCAGATGCTGGCAGCATCTTCCTCTACGTCCCAATCGACAGAAGGCATCGCGCAAAACTTTCCCACTATCATTACCTTCCTAATATAGCAAGGAAAAATTCCTTCTAGGAAAGCATGCACCGGCTCAACGACGGCACGACTACCAGCCACCCATCCGTAAAAAGGACCATAGGGATATCGTTTGGGAAGTGCTTTGACGATATGGAAGTTGGTCACGCGTGATGGCAGATAGGATGGAGCCGGACAACAAGGTTAAAAGAAATCATCAATCAGGAGTCGAAGTCGTGAGATTTGTGTCTCCAAGATTGCTTTTCGTCAAACTTTGCACA
>NC_006670.1:585000-590000 GCF_000091045.1 Cryptococcus deneoformans JEC21
GTTGACGGAATTGATCTGAACTGCGGCTGTCCTCAAAGATGGGCTTACAACGAGGGTATTGGATGCGCCTTGTTGAGGAAACCGGAATTAGTACGAGATATGGTTAGAGGCGTTAAAGATCGAATGGGGTGGGGGTGGCCAGTCAGCATCAAAATCAGGATCGACTCAGAACAGGAGTAGGTTAACATAATGTGAAGGTCATTTTCCTTTTACTCACAGTCCTCAGAAAGACGGAGCAATTGATCTCAAATGCCCTTCAAGCAGGAATATCTCATTTAACGATCCACGGCCGAACGAGGCACCAGCCTTCGACTGATCCGGTTAACCTTCCTGGAATCAAGTTTGCAGTAGATTGCGTTAAAGGCGAAGTCCCATGCGTGGCGAATGGAGACGTCTGGGAACTTGAAGACGCAAGGCAGATGAGACTTCACACAGGGGTTCAAGGTGTGATGGCTGCCAGAGGGTTGTTGGCCAAGTGAGTTGGCTTTTTTGATGCTATTATATGTATCTCACTATCGTGCAAACAGTCCTGCCCTATTCGCCGGTTATGATAAAACGCCAGAGGATTGTGTATCTCAATTTATCAACCTTGGCTTGGATTATGGTTTCAACTTTTCTCTTTTCCACCGTCATCTCGCATACATGCTCGAATCCCATCTTTCCCGAGTAGAAAAAGTCTGGTTCAATTCTCTCACATCGCAAGCATCTGCAATAGAATGGCTGAATGAAAGAGCTATCAATTTCAAGGAAAAAAGAGGGACTATCTGGGATGCGCGTCGAGGCTACAACATTACTGATGTATAATTAGTTGCGATTTGTGTGGGCAATGTAGCGCAGGTTGATGCATGAATTGTCGTATAGATCGTAATATAGATTCTTATTGTACAAACATTGTAATATTTTTACTCTCGGTGGTCCATATAAGAACCTTCTAAGTTCGATCCTTCCTGCCGTTGATCGCTAGTTTTTGTGTGGCGTACGTCGCTCATCTCCATTGCCTCGTTGTCACCTTCCTTTTCGATTCTTACTCTATGCTGACTCCGCCCCCTCGAACGTGAACGTGAATGTTGCGATTCAACGGCTGTGTCACCATCCAGATCGCCAACAACGGCGCCGCCACGAGGCATCGTTGGAGGCAATTCTTTGGGCTGAGAAGAACTAGAGGACTCCCCATCCTTGTTGTGGCGGAATTCTTGAAGATGGAGTTTGGTGGCTGAGGGACATTGGGATAGAGTGTGAGCTTCGTATTCGCCCTCTAGGTCTCGCTGATGGAAGGCATAGTCCGCAACGTATTCACCCAATTCAACCTCCTGCAAAATTGTCAACACTGCGACCAAAATCGCCACGCCAGCACACTTACGTCCATACCAACGATCTCCGCCTCATCGGTAGCACGAAAATGACAGCCAGGGATCAGGTTGATAAAGAACATGATGGCATAAGTGACAACAAATGTCCAGGCCATACCAACGCAAGCCCAAGCAATCTGTTTACCAAGTTGAACATAATGGCGGTCGCTGAAGCAACAGTTCATGAGTGCTTTGAATTGTGTGTTTGAGAAAGAAACACTTACAGCCATCCACCGTCGATGTCAGAGAAACCATCATTGGCGGCCACGCTGGACTGTGCGAACAGACCAGTCATGAGCACACCTACGATACCGGCCAAGGCGTGCACAGCGAAAATATCCATAGGATCATCAACACGCATGGTGACTTTCAATCTTGTTGCCAAGTTAGAAACCGCGGCAGAGACAAGGCCGATGAGAGCTGCCGCCTAGAAAATGGTTAGTCACGTTGAGAACATAAAGATTAGGAAACATACTGGGGCGCCGACATATCCAGCAGCCGGGGTGATGGCAACCAAACCTGCAATCGCACCTGTACAGTATCCGACCATGCTCCACTTCCTTTCAAGACGGAAATCCATAATGAGCCATACAACACCCCCAACGCTTCCTGCCAGATTGGTGTTGAAAATGGCAAGAGCAGCCTTAAGAGAGGCGCAGTAACAAGATCCTCCATTGAAACCCAGCCATCCAACCCAAAGGAAAACTGTGCCGAGCACGACATTGCTAGCAGAGTATGGTCAGCGTGGTATACTAGCTGTATGGATTTACTTACCCTACGTTCGAAGGTTTAAAGAGGACACGATCTGTGCCATACCCACGACGTTTCCCGATAAAGTATGAATATGCTAATCCAGCTGTCCCACTAGCTATCTCAACTGGGACGCCACCTGCATAGCTACACACCATTTAGAAAAGGCACAGAACCACGATGACATTGAAACTTACTCCAATACACCCCATTTGTTTGCCCACCCATTGGCACTCCAGATCCAGTGTGCCAGAGGGTCGTAGACTAAGGTAGTCCAGCAAAACATAAAAATCATAGCAGGCAGTATTCTGCTTCGCTCAGCTGCGGCGCCAAGCAAGACTGCCGGAACAAGGCAAGCGAACATCTGGTTGATATAAGCACAGTGCCTTTAACTTAAACCGCATGACTAACCAGCTGAAAAGTGGCAAATACAATTTCTGGAAGTTTGCCGTTGGCTTCCGGTATAGGTCTTTCCAGAACCTGTCTGAAGCCGATATTCCTGTGATAGGCTTGTGTCAGCATGACAACTGTCTTGAGTGTGAAGACAGAAACCGACCTTCCATCTCCCCAGAAACTACCTCCCGTTTCCGAGAACACTAAACTATATCCGATGAAGAACCACTGAAAGGAGACAATTCCCAGGGAGACCAGAGATAGGAAGAGCATTGACAAGGCATTTTTTCGTCGAGCAAGACCAGAGTACAGGTATCCAAGACCGGGAAGCTGCGGAGCTATGAATATCTGGTAACTTCTGGTGGCAAAAACAGATAACGCACCATGAAAACAATTAAAGCCGAACAAGTAAGCACCCATGCTATGTCTCCTGGGTCGAAAGCTAAAGGGAACAGTCAATATTCTGCTCTGTTTTACAAAGGGCGAACTCACCTGTTGGTTGACCAGCTAAGGTGGAGATAATGTCGGTTCCTAAAGGCTCGAAGTGAACCGCTCCATCGGACGACGACAGCAGTGCTCCATAAGTTATGTTGACCATTTTGCTTAGAATGTTCTGCAGTCGATGTGCTATGTGGTCGGCGAGAAGATGTGTCTGGCTGTTTGCTGGCTGGTACCCTTTCCACCGTCGATAGTCGACTCGCTTGCAGTTCCACTGTCTTTCCAGACTCTTGATATGGGTGTTTCTCACTTTCTTCAAAAAAAAAAGGATAATAGATTGATGCAGGTGTATGTTACTGTACTTATTTATTTTTTAGCTTTTTGGAGAGAGAATCTTCTTGTGGCGGGGTGAGAAAATGCATATCTGCCAGGAAGCTGGAGGCTCATTCGTTTCGCATATGGAGCGTGCAGCAAAAAATAGATAGAGCCTAATCGATCGGATAATTCAGCTCGCCAGATAACTAACCCAGCTCTGATTGGCCAACCCGCTCCATGAATCCTCAATTATCATTTGTCGACGGTTTTAGTGCGATCTGGACAAGGCACAGATTGGGAAGTCACCATTAGATTTCCTTCGGCCGTCCCACAGTCCATTATCTTTCCATTAGTAACAACTACCAAAAATTTCTAATGAGTATTAGATTCCGCCGGCCTACACGGAGTGTGGAGTTGCCCGTGATGTCCATCCCCAAATAACGGAGCAACCGCGAGAAGGGAGAGCCGTTCCTACTAAAGTGACCAGCCGAGAAATCCGAAAGAGATCAAACTCAAAATCCAGACTGGATGTTTACGACGACCAACGGCGGAATTCTTCTTGTTGATAGTAAGTTCAATGCTCCCGATTATTGCGGAAGACCATAAGAAGACATCGAATACTGCATACCAAGGGGCAGGCCTTTAGGAAGCTCAATGGTCAAATACCTGCCAGTAAAACACAACAATGACTCAGCTCGACGATCGCTTGGACGATTTCCTGCGAGGAAGAAAGCAGAAAGGCCGATTCAGGAGTCTCAAAGAATACGATACATCACCACATTCTGGTCTCACAGATTTTGTGAGTCTTCTTTCTTGTCTGAACAGCAAGCTTATTAACCGACTCGGGCTGTGTACTCGCAGTCGTCAAATGACTATCTCTCATTAACTTCCTCTGAATCATTGCGTTCCGCGTATCTTGAGCGCCTTGCCAACAGTCCCCAAATACTCGGGTCGACAGGCTCTCGACTGCTCAGTGGCTGTAGTCCTGCCCATTCTGCCCTGGAAAATCGTCTCTCAACTCTCTTCAATTCCCCATCTGCGCTCCTTTTCAATTCAGGGTGGGATGCCAATGTGTCCTTTTTTGCCACGGTTCCCCAAGCGTCGGATTGGGTCATTTGTGATGAGCTAGTCCACGCGTCTGTTCATTCGGGCCTAAGGTCATCAAGGGTACCTCCAGAGAAGAGGCTGATCTTTCCTCATAACAGTCCAGAAGGGTTGGAGAAAGTGCTACAACAAATTGCTCGAAATCCCAGCTCTGGGCACGATTCCACCGTATTTCTGGCGCTGGAAAGTCTGTATTCGATGGACGGGGACATGGCTCCCCTTCCCCTTCTGCTAGACATTTTTGAGCAATATGTGCCGAGGACTAGACAGTGTGTTGTAGTAGACGAGGCGCATTCAACTGGCGTTTATGGCGAGCATGGTAAAGGTCTAGTCTATGCCTTAGGTGAGGAAGGAGGATGGGCACCAGGAGATGGCAATAAAAGGGGGAAGTCGAGGGTGGATGTGAGATTGATGACGTTCGGCAAGGCGGTTGGATGCTCTGGAGGTGAGCCGATCGCATTCTGAGATCGGGTAGATTGAAAAGTTGAATGTCGTTGAATAGCGGTTTTATTATGCTCGCCTACCGTGCGGACCTTCCTTATCAACTTTGCTCGGCCCTTTATTTTCTCCACCGCTATGCCTCATTCAACGGTAATCGCACTCCAATGTGTCTGGGACCTGTTGCTCGGCTTAGAAGGAAATAAGGTTTGT
>NC_006670.1:597500-650000 GCF_000091045.1 Cryptococcus deneoformans JEC21
TCTCAAGGTCAAGGTGAGTTGCATCCCTCATGGACTTGCAAATTCTATCTTCCGTTAACAAGCCCTATAGATGCCTCTTAAGGAGCTTATCATTTTCCACCACGACCAAGAGTACCTTGATGATGTCCGCTCTCTCGAGTCTTATATCGCCGCTGAGCTCAACGTCGTCAACATTGTTTATACTTCGGAGGAATCTGCCGTGGGTATAAAGTACCGTGCTACGGCCGACTGGCCTTCTCTGGGCAAGAAGCTCCGAAAGGACATTGGCAAGGTCCGATCGCACCTTCCCAAAATGTCTACCGATGAGTGCAAGGCATTTGTTGCCGAGGGCAAGATTGTGGTCAACGGTGTTGAGCTTGTTGCCGGTGATCTTGTTGTCACTCGGTTTGCCGAAGTCCCGACTGGCGAAGTCAAGTATGACACTGCAAGCGACAATGATGTGATCATCTTGCTTGATATCCGACGACATCCCGAATTGGAAAATATGTCTCTCCTCCGATCTTTGACTTCTCGAGTCAACAAGCTTCGAAAGGAAGCCGGCCTCAAGCCTTCCGACAAGGTCGACATCTTTTACGAATACGATGCTGGGGAAGAGGATGCTATCAGACCTGCTATCAGCGGGAATGAAGAGTACTTGAACAAGCAGATTGGTGGCGTGCCTGTGGAATTAAGTCAAAAGGGAGAGGACAAGGAGGTGCTAAAGAGAGAAGTTAGAATGAAGGAGGCGGAGGGTTTGGGTCAGGGCGAGAGGTTCGTACTGAGCCTTGCATTGAGGGCCTAGATATGTGGCTAGATGAGACGTTTTCAGTTTGGGATACCCTGGTTATTGATGCACATTCAACATTTTATGTCTTCCAGTAGTTAACTTTCAATTCAACTGCGTCGACGCGACAGGTAAAAAGAAAAGGAAAAGGCCCGGGTGCACAAAATGCATGATACTGAGTTTTTGAAGAGTGTCTATTATGGTACAGGATAGTACAAGAGTACCAAGCATCCGGATCTTGCTTACTATACATATTGTACATGCGAAAGAAAACGGTGAAGAAATGATTCCAAAAAAAAGCAAAAAGGTTGGAACAGAAAGAATGGGAAATAGCAGAATATGACAGAAAGTCAAGCCTTACTCCCACCCAAAACGGAAAAACAAAATAAGGGAGACAAAAACGAAAGAGACTCGTGGTTATAATAATAGTTATGATCTAAATAAAAATAAAAAACGAACCTTTGTTCCACAAACAGAACAATCTATGACGAATGATTCGCCGCTTTTTTCACCATCTTTTCAGCATACGAGTGGGGTTGTCCTTCGCCCCTTTGAAAGAGAACAGCGGCGTCTGTTATGTCCAGCTGCAGTTTGCCTAATTCGAACGAGCATCGTGTGAGTAAAAAATCCACTTATAGAGTGACGCCAAGAAAAAAAGAAAAAAGACTAACCATCCTTACACGTCGCCTTGGCACGCATTTGATCACACAAATCATCGATAAGCAAATGTTCTGTTGGGTTCTATATCACGGATGTGTCAGTTTCATCAGGCCTTGGTTACATGAAAAACAAAGGGGGCGGTGCGGTGCGGGGGACTCACCTCATGCTGCATCCCGAATCTCATCCAGAGTTCCGAGGGCTTGATAACCCTCCCTTTCTCATCCACTACATGGATGACTTCATTGTCCGCTTTGCAAGCATATTCCTTCAGGCTGCGAATAGCGGAGATTTTTCCTTGCTGCAAATCGGTACTCTCGTGGGACACGCTTGTGCGAGACGATCCCATCGAGTACTCGGGAGAGTCGATCATTGAGATATCATTACCGCGTCCAGAGGAGATATTGGTATTGGACCTTGAATCCGATGACTGAGGGGACTGGGAGTTGGACAGGGGCATCACGGGCGAAGGAGACATGTTGAGGTAATTGTTGGGGCTAAAGCTAGTTGACGGAAGGTTGAAGGCAGCGGAAGGAGAATTGTCAGTACCAAAGATCTTGCGCAGCTGAGCGTTGAATGCTTCGTCGTCATTGTTTAGATAATCGTTGGCAGTGGTGTCGGTGGTGGTATCACCAGACAGGGAAGCGAGGAACTCGTTGACGCTGTTGTCCGTTACATCCCAATTGGGAGCTGATGCCTCAGCTGTGGGCTCTCTGAAAGCAAATCGATTCCAATCAGACGCTTGGCCGGTAGCCCCCAAATTTTGGGTAATGTGGTTCGCCGATTGGGTCACAGAGGCAGGGGCAGGATTGACAGAGGGTCGAGCGGAAGTAGAGATGGAAGCAGATGGTGCGCCAAAGTTGAACAAGTCATTCATGCTGTTGCCGGCCGATGCAAACGACATGGAGTCGGGCTGCGAATTGAGTAGAGTGAATGGACCGCCTTGATTCTGGTTTGTATTCTGGCTGAGAAGATTCCCCACGTCGTTTGGATACAGGCTTTCCCAAAGAGCGTTGAACTCGGACTGATCGGCAGAAGGAGGCGAAATGACACCAGATGAATTGGAGTTGGAAGACATGGACTGCTGTCCGTTTGAAGCGGAGGGGTATTTTTGAACAGGTTGAGATGATGAAGAAGGCGGGGGAACGGGTATTGCACCGAGAGCATACGTATTAAAATGATCGGAAAACAGAGCGGGAGGAGTGCGATCTGAACTGCGGAGGGACACGAGAGACTCTGAGCTATTATCACTGACGGTGTTGGTCGATGAATGGCGGTGAGCAAGCATAGGAACATCATTAACGCTCTTCAAACTATCATCGTTGTTACTCTGTGGCGGTGTAAGAGGTTTGGGATTCTGGGGAGCGGGAACGGAAAAGTTGCCATTGTTGCTGTTTGTAGAGCTGCGACTGTTAACGGGCATGGAGAATGTAAATGCGGACTGCTTGAGAGCGACATTTTCTTCCTGCAGACGCTTGAGGATGCCCCGGAGGTTTTCATTTTCAATCTGCGTGCCGTATGCTTTGTTTTCGAGCTCTGCCACCTTGTCCTCGAGCTGCTGTTGCATCAGTCTATCGGCCCAAAAGAAGATACGGATACTCACATCCTTGACTTTGGCCTCTCTCCTCTCCCTGAATGCCTTTTGAGCAGCGCGATTCTGCTCCTTCCGTCGTTCGGACTTGTTCAGCTCTCTCTTTCCATCACCTTCACCTCCGCCGGATTTTCGACCTCCTTTCCTCCCTGAACCAGAGGCCGAGCCGGCGGCAGCTCTGCCAGCCCCGTGCTGTTTCTTGTCCTCGTGCCCCGATGGAAGATCCGAGTCCGAAGCTGAGAAGGAAAGAAAAAAAGAGTCAACAGGGGAAAGAGAGTGCGGACGAGAAAGACTAACCATCCTCGTCGTCGTCGTCTACTACCGCACTCGGCCTGCCGGCCTTCCGCTTGTTCGCTCCGTTGCCGGCGAGCGTGTCCTTGTTAGCTGGGTCGTCTGCTGGACCGAGGGCGATCTCTGGGGTGAGAGAGTCGGAGTCGTCGGAGGGGGCGGGGTGTTCGTTGAGCTGGGAGTCGTGTGTGGAGGCGGAGGGGGGGGTGTCCTCGGGGGTGTCGCGGCCTGGGACGGGCATGTTGTTGAAGAGGGCGGCGGGGGGCGCCGACGTGGGGGCGTCGCCCGGGGAGATGTACTCGAGGAACGCGGCGGTGTTGGGGGTCAGTGCGGAGTGCATCGCGGCGGGCGGGGAGGAAGAAGTGATGGGAGAGGTTGATAGAGATGCGGGTGGCGACCGGAGTTGCAGACACGCGGGACGCATTAGTCGCACTCTGCCCTCCATTAGTACGAAATACTAATAAGCATTACAAACTATCTTGTAATCGCTGAGTAATCCCTCGCTTGCGGGTGCCACCTGGGCAAATCCCGACGCCGCCCCCCGGCCTCCGCCGCCGTCGCGTCTTCTGTTGCTACACTTGTCCTCTTCCATGCACTCGGACCCGCATTGTACGCCAGCGCACTATGAACAACCAAAACCAGCAGCCACCGGTCAACCTCTCGGACCCGCATCTACAGGCCCGCCTCGCCCTCCTCGCAGCCCAGCAACAGGGCCTTGCAGACCGGCAGCCAGTCTCCCAAGACCACATCGCAGCAATGGCTGCTGCCATGGGCTCCATGCAAGGACAGAACAGGGATGCCATCATGAAGCAGGCAAGCTACTTCTCCCACCGTCCACGGCCACCGCTCACGTCTCACAGTTACAAGCGCTCCAGAACTCACAAGCCCACCGCGCAAAGCTCGCGGCTCAACAGACAGCCAACCAGCAGCCGCAGCCCGGACCTAGCGCCCCATCGCCTGCAAACCAGCCGGGTTTATCTGCACCATCGCCGATTACCGCACCCTCCCCCTCCAACCCCCTCCATCAAGATAGCTTTCAACATCCGGGCATGCCCAGATCTGGCTCAGGCGATAATCTTTTAAATCAGCAACAACAACAGCAGCAGCAGCAGCAACAACAACAACAACAGCAACAACAACAACAACAACAACCGTTCATGTCGCAACAGCAACGCGAACTGTTTCTAGCACAACAACGAGCTCATCAGCAGCAAAGCATGGCTGGACCATCTGATGGCTCTGTTCGTCCACCATCACAGGCTCAGCCAAATTTACCCGGTCAACCTCAAGGCCAGTCACCACGACAACCGCTCAGCCACGTGCAACAGCGACAAAACTTTTTAAAGACATTTATGGGCTACTTTCAAAATATCGGACAACAGCCGCCCCCAGCCATATTCGATAACGGCGAAAGAGAAGGAGCGTTCAAAGTTGGAGACGGATGGATGGACGTCATTGATCTGCTGATGGCCGTCATGAAGGCCGGTGGTATTATGAATGTAGGTGCCTTCATCGAGTCTTTTAGCATTGCCTTGATCATCCTTTCTACAGGCGATGCAACAGCCAGCAGACAGTCCCACATGGCGCAATCTTTTAGCAGTCAAGAACATCCCCACGACTCTCCCTTACCCCATCCCTGCTCCCAAGCCCCCCAATTCAGATCCTAATGCCCCTCCTACAATGACGACCGATCCTGTCCAGTACCTCACCGCTGCCTACTTTGCCTACATCCACGGGTTTGAGACACATATGCAAAAAACAAGGCAGGCTTCGTATGCTAGGCAACAGGCAATGGCCATCGCCCAAGGTAGACCGCCTCCACCGCCACCCGTCATGCCTAGCCTGGCCGGTTTCAGACTTCCAGGACAAGCCCCTAGCCCTGCAGAAAGTTGGTCATCAGCCCAGGCACAGACACCAGCTCCGGCCGTCCCTTCTTTACCGCCACCCCTCAATACATCAGCACAACCACCACCTGCCTCCACCGCTCCCACGCCTACTCATCCCGCGCCTTCACCAAGTGATTCTTCTACAAAATCTTCGACTACATCTGGCCCACCTCGAGCGAGAAAGGCATCCAGCAAAAAGGAAAAGAAGGATCTGTCTGTCAACACCAATGTGCCAAGCCCAATTGACGGAGAAGCAGAGACGCCTACGGGCAGTTCTGGCGGGAAAAAGAGGAAGAGGAAGAATGCGAATGCACCTCAACCAGTATGTTCAAGGCATGCTTCAATGCGACAGTTTCTAAATTTTTAATTTTTTATAATAGGAAACCGCCTCTACACCCGCTCCGCCCCCAATTGTTTCTACTCCTGCCCCCGAACCTCCTGCGGAACCAACCAAGCGAGCACGCTACCGTGTCGAATACCGTCCCATCAACTTTCCTGTGCAGACATTTGCCGGCTGGGAACCTTCCATGGTCTCCTCCACTTTCCCTAAACACTCCCTTCGACAAGGTACCCGCCCTATCCATGATCTCGCAGTGGTCGACATGGAGGCCATATTGATGGGCCTGAGAAGCCGTATGCCAAAGGAACTGGGTTATGCGGTCACAGTTTTAAATATGCTGTCAATGTCGCACCCCGAAGAGAATATCAACGGCCTGCCGCTGCATCACCTGAGAGAGATTTTCATCGAGCTCTTGGATTTGACGGAAGAGGCCGCATTTGGGGATGGAGGGCGGAGTGGATGGCTGAAAAGTTGGCATGATCTGAATGACGTCAAGGAAGAATCGGCTGCCGACGATAAGAACAGCTGTATGGACAATCTGAACAAGATGCCGTTTTTCGAACTAGAACGATTGGGAAGGGATTTTGATTTCTCGGTATACAAGGATGAGGAAGAGTATCAATGGAGAAAAGAGGAAACGAGCGGGAGCACTGGAATCGTTCTCGCGTGTATCAATATGCTCCGCAACTTTTCGATGCTTCCAGACAATCAAGAACTCATGGCATCCTATCCTCAAATGATCAACCTCTTAGCTTCCATCTCAGATGCCCGATTGTGTCGTTTGCCCGGAGAGAATTGCACCAAAATCAAACGACCATTTTCCATCATAGAACTCGCCCGAATCCGCCGTGATTGCGTCAGCATCCTTGTCAACATTGGCGAGTACGTTGAGCTCCCTCGGGTACCCTCGTCTTCAAGCCTTGCCATCTTCCGACTCTTATCCACCTTTATCGCATCAGGCTGGGAGTCCAATGCCCTTAGTGAGCCTGTTTATGGTCCCACGCTTTCATCATCCATCCGCGATGTCGGTCCGCCCACCGTCGTCCCATCCATTGACCGTGCCCTCGCCGCTTTTTCCCTTCTTGCCCAACCAGATGCAAATCGCGAGGCACTGGGGTCGTCTGTTCCCCCTTCAGAGCTGATAGACATGTACGAGTCCCTTCTCAAGCTCTTACCCGTCACCAAACGCCAATTCGAAGCGATGCATAGCATCGAAGAAACCTTGGGCTACAACGAAACACTAGCCCTATGCCTTTACTCCCTGGCCTTTCTCTCTCCCTTGCATGTCAGAGCAAGTATGCGCAACGTACCGGGAAGCGTACCGCTTCTCACCCGCATCATCTTTGACACCGCTCTTCAAAAATCCGACTATCGCTCAAACCCTTTCGGAATCCTCTGCCGTCGCTTATGCGAAACCCTAGGCGTCCTCAACGGGACCGTCTCGCCAGCAGGCACTGTTGAAGGGCCATCTGGGATGGGATTCGGCGCAGGAGGGATCGAAGGTAGCGGCTGGAAGTTTGCTAGTGGAAGGGTGGAAAACGGATGGTTGGCAGGTAAAGAAGAAGGTGTGTTGGGTGCTATTTTAGGCGTAAAAGGAATGAGTTGGGCCGCGTTGGGAGAGCTGGACGGTATGGTCTGGGGTGGTGATTCGATATAAATAAAATAATGATAATAATAATAATAGAGTGGATAATAATAGAGTGGGCTATAATTCATTCATGTCGTGTAGTATAATTATATGTAGTAGTCAGCCACGCACGGATGTGGTGTAATATAGCTTAGCTGGGGTATAAAATAGTGGAAGTCATCTTCTATATATGTATCATTGACCCCATGAAGCTCAAGGATAAAGTACCGGGATGAGAGGAGGAAGCCTTTGGTGGTGAAAAGCTGTTTGATATCCTCCAGTTTTGTCGTCTATATGATCGATTCAACAAAAGGAAAAAAAAGAAAAAGGAATTGAAAGGATTTAAAAAGTAAAAACAGGAGCAGGCAGGACTCGAACCTGCGCGCCTGACGGCATTCGATGAGGAATTTCAAAATTCTAATCGAACCGAGTAACCACTGTCGCACTACTCCAATTGGTGTTAGGCTTAATTAAGGATCTATCTAGTAAACAAAGCTTTACTCTATTGTTTTTTGTCTGTTATATGTAAGGCTTTTCGCCCTTGATGTATAGTCTGCAACTATCATGACTTGGTGTCTCCCAAATGCCAACACCTGGAAATACCATCAAGCTTAATGTTGGATTGTGCTGAAACTTGGTGGAGCTCCGGAATTTAAACCTCAAAGTTGTCAATTCTCGTAATAATTTACGACGCGGAGCACAAATTGTTGAAAGTTGTTGCTGCCGGCTGCCCAGCTTGAATCTCTTTCTTCCACATCATTCTTCCCCGTGTTCACCTCCTGACCCCAGTCTTACTCCATTTTTCACCCCCGGGTGTCGCCAATATCAAGAAGCACAAGGTTTACGAAACAAATTCGAAGCCTGGCTACTCCTCGACCCGATTAATCTCCTCGCAAACTTGCGATCGTTCGGTCATCAACCCACCATTTACGCCTCTGCTTTACGACTTGTCAAGGGATTTTATATTTCAACAATCACGATTGTCGTCCGAAAGGGGGATTTTTATCAGCAACTTGACTAGCTACACACGACAATACTGAGGTTGTGCTCAATCCTACCATGGCCCATTACGTCCCAACCTCATTCAAGCCCATGCGGTCTTTGGTGGCGGCAGCAGGTATACAATTGTCTCCATCTCCGTCTTCGGACCACAATGAGGGGACATTCGAAACCGAAGATGGGGAGCTGCTCTTGGGTAATATCATCATAGATGAGTTCCCAGCAGATGGTGACCGTCCACCTGTCAAAGGTGAACATTTTCAACCACCTGGGCTATTCAACACATCTATGATGCCGACGATTGTCACCACAGACGGCAAGTTACATGTGGAACTCAAGACAAAAGATGACAAGGCAGCCATCTCCGAGAAAGGTCAGGGAGAAGGGCTGATGTTACCTCAACATGTACTGTTGGAGACTTCTTCGGCTGTGCAAGCCGCTGAAGATGGTGGTGATGACGGGGAAGAAGGAGATCACTCATTAGGAGGGGATGATTTCTGGGAAGGCCTTCACTTTGTTGATGATGATATTATCAGAGTAGGTCGAAACTGTAATCCTTTGCAATTATCAGCCTTGTTGACTTGGTTGGTACAGGGTTCAAGAAGATACTTTAATCCTGAGCCTGAGGATAACCTGGAAGTAGAAGCGACCTTTCTTGCGACAGCGGATTCCAGAAAGGTCTGTCAAAATTGCAAGCGCCCCGGTCACCAAGCTTCAAAGTGTCCACATATCATTGTACGCAGATTGCTTTTAATGTGCTTCATCTCCCAGATGCTAACATATTTGCAGTGTACAACCTGTGGAGCCATGGACGAGCATGAGCGTCGCGATTGTCCGCTTAGCAAAGTTTGCTATGGATGCGGTCGACGAGGTCATCACAAATCCGAATGTCCAGACCCCATTTCCAGGAATAAGCGATGGGCAGGTTGTGAACGATGCGGGAGTAGAGAGCATACAGACAAAGTAGGACATAATCTTTTCATTCTGTATCACGTCTTTTCCCGTGCTTATGTATGCGTAGAACTGCCCTACTCTGTGGAGGATTTACACTTACCGCTCAGATTCCGGCCGACGTGAGACAATCAAGCTGAAAGAAAAAGCCGAAGGATGGGTGAAGGAGGCCATCGGCGGCGACGCGATGGAGGATTGGTGCTACAACTGTGCTAGAACAGGTCATTTTGGTGATGTTAGTCATTCCATCAGGTGTAAAGGGTTATCGAATCTGGCCGAATCTGACCTCTCATAACAGGACTGTCCCCAACGCCGTGGTTCTCTAGTTCGGCTTACGGCTCCTTCGGCATTCTCGCGAGAGATTGCACGACGCGGACCGTTCTTCTCTGCTCCAAAATCTTTCTTACCTAATCCCACTCATTCTCGATGGGAAGATGACGACCCTTCGGCCATACCCTATACTAGTGCTTATGACTCGTTTGCTGGATCCAATGCTGGTCGTAGAGGGCGAGAAAAGGAGAAGCAACAAATGATGGCACGCGATACCGATTTTAATGATGAAGACGATTGGTTCAGTGGTGACCGAAATCGCAATATTGGAAAGGGCGCCGGCACGCCACGAAACAATCCACGAGGAGGAAGGGGTGGGAAACGTCCTTGGGATTCAGAAATGCGAGGGAAGGAATGGGACAGGGACAGATACGACCGTGAACGGGCTTCCCGAGAATTCTTTGATCGAGATCGTGAACCTCCTCGCTCTCGTGGGCAAGCTCCTCCTAGACGTCGATCTCGTTCTCCCAATCGCCGAGATGGCTCTCGTGACAATGCTGTCCAAGAGACTGCACCTAACTCTGCTCCACCCAAAGCAGTCTATAGGCCCGCGATCAACATACGAGACCGGGCGATAGATTCCCCTTCTGTGCGCGAAGGTGAACGCGGAGCAAAAGCCGGATCGAAAGCCTTAGTGTCCCGCGCCTTGAGCGGCCAGAATAGTAGTAACTCTACACCTCGTGGCCAAAGGTCTTCCAATTCGCCTTCGGCCCTTCCATCCTTACTGAGTAGAATTGAATCACCCACTCCTTCAAATTCAACTTCGCGTAGCAGGAAAGGTCGTGGGAAAGAACAAGAACGGGACTGGGAAAACGAGTGGAGAAGACGGGGAAACGGTGGCGGCAAAGTGGCTAATTGGGGAAAGGATCTTGACAAGGAAACCGAGGGGTTGTCCTTGAAGAAGAAGACAAAGGATGACATAAGTAGAGGGAGTAGCGGGCAGAAATATTACGGCGGTTATATGTAATGTGACCTCGTACAGCCTGCGTTTGCCATACTCTTACCGTTTTTCTTGTCCTTTGCACAGTCGAATCTTCTTTTTACAATAATGTTGGATTCTTAATCAACTTGCTTCGCCATACTGACGACAGGCTGTACACTACAGTGGAGATCTAGCAAAGTATACATGGTTTTGAAAGTCCAATCCAGCAATGTCGAATCGCTACTCGACTTCAAGAATGGGTACTCCATGCATGCGTACTGAACGCGTGCGAGCAAAATGACTGTCTTGCAGATGATAAGCAGCTGTACTTATAAAAGGGGGGAATCCATTAGTGATGCATGGACAATGAACATGGTATAATGGACGAAATACTAGGATACAACTCTGGGTATGAATTTAAAGTGAAAACACATGAAAGACGCCAATTTATAATAATAATGTGCTTCGAAAAGCAAGGACAAAGCGAACCATAGGGACCTAGCAATGATGGCCCTTTTTGTTACTATACAACGAACGAATATCCAAAAAGATTATTTACAAGCGATCACCATCGCATCTGGAACCCATTTTGTTTACGAGTCTGCGGATTTGACATGAATAATTGAGAACTTTGATTTGAACTTGAAGAGGTCTTGTCTGTAGAGCTAAGAGGTGAGAATTGAGACTTAAAAAGGGCCATTTGTTCTGTCATCTCTTGCTTGCGCCTCGCCGCATTGGCCTCGTCGAGTTGTTTCCTCTTTGTGACCATCTCTACAATGTTGTCATATTTGGAATTTTCTACGTGCCCTAATGTACCGATCAGCGTCAATGCAATAGAACAAGCGCCATATAGTACTAACATCCGTTAGAACAGAATCGACTTTGCCGAGGGTTGTGGACTGCGTTTCCACATCTTTCTCGGTCGACGTTGATGGCTTGGCAAGTATGCTATCATTCATATCGTCATCAGCATACCCTCCATCCGCCATGTCATTGCAAACCTGGGCGACTGAGAGGAAGGCTTGTGTGCCGAAAATCCTCCCGTCGTTAAAAATGTTCGTATCCGCCCAACTTCACAAATTACAGGATTGTATAATACTGAGATTATTACCACTTACAATAGAGCAGTAAATGGTGCCGCTGCTTTGCGGCCTAAAACAAGTCCCAAGCGGGGTAAGGCAGCACTAAAGAGATTCCGAATCAGCTGACACTGTTTATTGAAAAAAGCAATCTGGAGCACGTATCGGCGTAGACGACAAAGGATTGACTGGGCTACAAGTGCCAATGGTGACTGGCAGCATTGTTTACCCAAAAGTGTGTTATGTATCACATTACTTATCGGAACTTAAGCCGGAGGAAGATAGAGCACGAGACGAGAAGATTTGACATATGGCATCCTTCCATGGAACAGCCGGCTATAGCAATAATGGTCACTTACTAAGCTGGCTTGCCACTCCAAGATTTGGTCCCTGCCAATAGGTCCACGCAGCATCCTGCTGGCTTTGCTGGGTTTTTGAGTAGCAATCTGCTGCCCAGTGGCGGGTACAGGAAGCTGGGATGAAGATGAGACTGGTTCCTCCTGAGCTGGATTTCCGTAAGACATCTAGTCAAGAATCAGGGATGAAGTGAGAATGAGATAGTTTGTTGAGTTGTCGAAGTTGGGCTTTTGTTTGGTTCCAAAGCTAATAATGACTGGAAGGAGAGGGCCTTCATCAACAAGCATTCAGGCAGGGTAAGCTAACGTAATGAGGAAGGGATCGCTGGTCACTTGCGAAAGGAGCTGATAGACAGGAGATCAACATACTTATATTGTCCACGGGATGAGTCTGAGAGAGGAATGGGGAAGGACTGGAAAGGGGTGTGTGGGAAGGATGGGAAGGGCACGCGTAGCTGTAGCTTTCGCAGTGTGCGCGTCGTGAATCCAAAGCAGCTGCCTGAAGCGCCAGTATAGGCCGAACTGTACTATAGAAAGGAATTAACCAAGGAGAAGTAAGAGTAGAGCGTTGGCGACTTGGAAGAGTCGTTCAACCGTGCGAGATTCAGGCTTAAAAAATGTCTTGCCTGCATCACTAGCCCATCAGTAATCAGCGAAGATCATCGCTAGCCGCGGCCCCATGTCAAAGCCTAGACATCTCACCCCCAATTATATCAAACCAAAGGACCTGCCAACATCATACATCAATCTCACCTCTTACAGCAGCATATCCGTTTCAGACCCGACGCGTCGCGAATCCAGAGGCCATGCCTCCTTTCGTCTCTTATCCGGCGGAACCGCCCAGGTGCAGTTCACGGCTATCGCACTACGCACAGTGCTCTCATCCTATTGGTACTCAGTATAAGGCCAGTCAATATCTATCAGAAATGACTGGAAGCAGACATCAGCACTTACCGGGAGGTACGTACTGAGCAACTTATCTGGAGAACCTGAAGATAAAAGTACGATAGCCTGTCGCCCTACCCTGCAGCTCTCAAACATTCGTCAGATCTGAAGTGTACACGCTATCAGACTACTGAGAAAAAGTGTCTGCTGGTTTCTGGTGTCAATATGACAACGTAAATTTGTAGTAACCCCCTTTGAGCTTCCGATGCCCGATCATGCGACGCCCGGAAAGGAGATGTTGTTGCGCTATTCTGTTATCGGGTACGGCGTCATTCGACATTTACCATTCGAGTCCAATGTTTAGTAGCTCGTCCGTTCCAAAATGCTCGATTGTCGCATATGCCCCACTTCACCAGTAGTACCAGGCGATTCCAGTGCCATCGTTTATCTCCTGATCCCTATTCCAAGTACCCATCTGCGATTGGGCGAAGAATCAATGGGGCCCGATGGTCGAATAAATTCCTTGAATTCTAGGGTCCAGATTACAGACGGTGGGCTGTAAAACTGAAAAACGAGAGGATATTACAAAGAACAGAAGCCTCGGGACCTCAAAAGATGGGGTTATGGTGCGGCAGATGCAGGCACGGTCCCAAAGGATGATTGAACTACCGCTGGATGGCTAGACCGCAGCGGAAGGTAATAAAGGCATACTCCTTCAGGCCTCACGTCTAAGGCTAGTTATAAACTGCGAATGTCTTTAAATGCTTTTCAGCCCAGTGTCAGCAGTTTATAGACATTAATCAAAAGATGAATGAAGAAGCATAAGAATGTCATAGATATACGTTCGATCCAGGAGCTCGCTTGGCTACTCCTGCTCGATTTTGCGGCTGCTCTACTTGACGAGGGCTTGAATTTGCCGAGGACGGCGGAGGGGGGGCATTGGCCGTCTCGTTGATGACTACGTAGCGCATGAGTCTCGCGCTATTAATATATCAGTTATATTACACTCACCCGATGCCCACTCTTCGATTACCCTCTCCTCTTTTGCTTCATCTTCGGCGGTTCTCTCTCTTTTACCGAAAAGCATGTCCCGCCATCCCACATCTCCGACAATCCTCATTTCTTTATCAAGTGCGAGGGTAGCACTTGTCCTCTCTCTCAAACCCACCATCTCAAGCTCTCTTTGCATCTCTCCTTCATCGACAGTCTCTCCTCTCTGCAGTTTCGCGATCAGATCACTGAGAACGGTGATCTTCGCCTGTTGCCGCGCAAGTGATGCTTCAGTATCTTGACGAGTTCGCATGAGGTGCACGACGAGGGAAGTGATGATTGTCCAGTATATGAAAAACGGAACAAGAGGACGAATACGTTGTCGGAGTGGGGGCACGTCTGTAGGAAACGCATGTGAAAATCGGCGAGATGGGCGACTCGGTACTGCATAAACAGATTGAAGGGGGACGCGAGGTAGTCGAAGTTGGCTTCTGAGCATGTCGGTATGGTGGAAGAAAGATTAGACAATGATTCCCTTTGCTTTCTGCCGTATATCACGAATAGGACGAGTCAGTCACTGGCCGCGAAATTTCCTTTCGTTGCTTGGTATAATCGACGATGTAGCGAGACACATCATATTCTTGATTGTGGACAGCGGCGGGTGAAAGCTTCTTTACCTGATTAGGAATTAAGTCTATGCGTCATCGTTTTTAATTGAATTTGGCGGTAATTCTACTGCCAAATTGTATTACAAAAACTCGTATGAAGGAAAATGTATATATGAATTTGGTAATTGTTTTTTATAGGGCGATAAGACCGTGGGATACTGTTTCAACAACCACCCGAACGAACATTTCATGGCCCAGAAGCCGTAAAGGCACCGATGAGAAGAAAGAAGGTCCATCATGCTCCATGCAGTCATAACGACATCCGCAGAGCAGAGAGTACAATATTGCGGTGTACTACATAATCTCCGCATTGCAACATAATTATGTCTTCCGTTTCTCGCTCCTCAAGCTAGCTTCCTCAAGACACTATCAAACGGCTCGCCTCCTGCTGAACGACGACGACACTGTATTGTCTTCTTCTGTTTGTTGTGAGTGAGCAATTGCCCACCAAAACTGATCATTCTGGATGTCCTCCTCTATACGAGTTTGTCATGGACGACTGCATGGCTTCCCTGATCGGTCAGAGCTTACATAGGAGCTGGTCCTGTTTTGTCCGATCCTAGAATTATACAGTTGCGAGTAAGGGATAAACCCCTCTCTTCGCGAACCTCCGTTTCAGGCTGATCACGCATTGCACACCCGTTTTCTGCCGCTGTGCCTATTAGCTTGCGTCTGCTGGAGGAGAGAAGCCCAAATTCGTACGGACATATTCTCAATTACTCCCTGTGAAGATGGCCAGAATGTCCTTCATGATTTGGAGGGTAAAGAAGATACGAACAGAAGAACTTATGTCTCATCACTGACGCACACAATACGCCACAGGTTGCCGACTTCTGAAACTACTCGGCCATCCGTCCAAGCTTCGATTGTCTCTTCTCGACCCAAAGAAATAAACAAAGGAGGTACCTTTAACTATTGTCTACCAAACGACACGGACACTTAGACGCAAACAGAACATCACGTGGGCCAAGGAGCGATTTTACACTCATCGCTGTATGTTTACCACTCACGTGCAGACGACGCGCTGCAGATTGTTATAATCTACAACAATAGTAACAGACCATCAACTGGACTAAATCTTGGGCAGAAAGATCAGTTAGCTGCCTAATATAAGTCAGATATCTGAATCTCAGGCTATGGTCGTAACAACGAAACTGTGAGTCAATTGTTTCTAACCACAGCAAAAGCTCCTCAGGTATGAGTCCTGGCAACAATGTGGAGCCGCACGCCCCTTTTATGTCCCTTCAGTTTTCTACGACGGCTCATCCCTGTGAATGAACTGTAGACAAGCTCCATGAATACCCAGACAAGCATTCTTGTAACATGACTGATCCACTTGCCTTACATCTCAGATATCAATTATGCATCGGCCCAACGCTAAGCAATTAACCCTTGGCTGTCTCTTACCGCCAACTCCTTCAGAACTCGTATCACCAGTCACTCCTTCGCCAATGAGTCCTGCATCCTTTCACACAGCTACTGCCGGTACACCAGACACTCTTGCACGAGTAACATCAGAAGAAGATGATCGTTCCCGCTACGGCGCAAAGGGCCCGGATGTTCCCCCCGTCGCCCTTCCCGGCTACCAGCATTCGTTGTCTTACCTCGATTCACTCCAAGAACTCAATCCTGATCCTGCTCAAGCTGCGCTCCTACAATCAGCCAGATTGAAGCTCTCTTCAAAAGACAAGGAAGCCATGCGTAAAATACGGTTTACCATGATGGAACAGAACTTCTCTGACTCCGCATCTTCCAACTCTGTTTCGCCTTCAAGTCCTAGATTCCCTCAGTATTCAGCGGCAGGGCCATCCAAGGGCCAAGAGCTAAGAACAAGAAGGTCAATTCTGTCGAAATTTGTGGTGACTGAGCCTCGAGGCGATAGCGGGGAGGACGAGGACGTGGAGAGGCTGGAAACTATGAAGCGCTGGCAAAGTCAACCTGCACTGTCGAGAGAAAGGCACTGCATGACAAACGTATGGTACGCACTGCATCGTCTGGGCATTTTTTGTTAATTAGATGCCTTTCACATGTCGCAATAGTTTCTCAGCACACCAGCGTGCAGTGTTGATTATGCCATTGCAGTAGTGGGTCATGAAGGAGTCGGTAAAACGACGATAATTGCCGAGGCTTTGAGAGGATGGGGGATGTCTAATCCCCTAAGTATTTACTCTCCGGATGGACATCTCAGTGAGTTCACTTGGGTCGCAGCAGACAAAATTCATCGTAGCTTACACTCGCCCAGTATTTTCTTGTTGCTCACAGATTGCGGCTGGGGGCAAATTGAAGACAGGTTGCAAAGTTGAATTCTTTGAAATGGGCATCAATGCACTGGATCTTACTCCCGGGGCGGCGAGCATCTGGCCATCCTCTGCCCTAAAAGTGTCCGGCGCCGTTTGCTGTTATGATGCCAGACGAGAAGAAACGTTGGAAGGACTCAAGAACTGTATAGGTATGTCGTTGGTATGGGGTGTATGTGTGTACCACGAAACAATCTTTTTTGTCCATCATTACTGACTGATTATTGTCCTTACATCTCGTTTTGTGACTATTCAATGACTGCAGAACAGTTGAGCGCCACAAGCACACCCATCGTCATTATTGCATGCAAGTCTGACCCAGACGCAGAATTGCGGGTCATTGCTGCGCATGGTAATTCGATGGGTGAACCATGCAATGTAGGACTCATCGAAGTGACAATCAAGACTCATGAAGGAAAACTCAAGATGAGGAATGCTGTGAGATGGCTGCTGTATAAACTTGAACAACGGCAACGTGAGTGTAATTCATTGAATTTCAGTGGACGATAGACGCTGTGCTCACGGCCTGTGTCTTTGTCACACAGGTCGTCAACAGAGACAGCTCTCCGCTCTCAACATAGCACAGAGCCTTGTCTCTGGTGTTCAGGCTCCTACAGCTGTTGGAAGTATCGATGTGACAAAGTCCACCATTGGAAGCCTAGCTTCTCTCGACTCGGATGCAGACTGTCTGGGAGATAGATCGATGTGGGAGCAAACTTTGAGCACGGCCTCAAAGACGTCTGAAGCACCTCTCATAGGCCAAACTCCTGGAGTTGAAGAAGAGATACGTGAAGATCAAAAATCCACATCTTACGGTGTCGGGAAATTAGTAACACCAGACAAGGAGAGGATTATGAATGACGGAAGCCTGGGGTGTCTAGACAATTTGGAAGAAAGCACAAGGCGGGAGAAAAAACAGACTGGACGTGTACAAGCGAAACATGATACTATTGCAGACCAGATTGCAGAGGGGTGAGTACATGTTCGAGCGGTTAGACACTGTTATAACTGATTCACTCTGAAAGGATTTCGCCGGTCTATGTAGCCCTAAAAGACCTACTGAACCGACTTTTTACTTCAATCGTGTCTTCACAAGGTAAGTTCAGTTTGCAAGCAGAAAAATCATTAATCTCCTTTTAGATGACGCGTTTACCAGGTCGTTCTTTCTCACTTATCGCCGCTTTTGTCATCCTCAAGATCTGATGCTTGAGTTTCTTAAGCGCTTTCGTGAAATAGAAGATTATGCTGTGTCCAGTGACGTCAAGAATTGGGCGCTACTGAAGTAAGTAACCACATATTGGAATCTCGTTGCTTGCACTGAATAACCTGTTTCAGACTCACGGGTGCGCTCGTCGATTGGACCAACCGATACCCAGGCGACTGCGTGTCAATGTCGACTCCAATCATCTTTAGCGAAATCATTATCCTTCTTTCTAAACATACCTTCATGGCCCATCTTATCTCCGACCTCATTTTAGTCCAAGATGCCCTTCCTAAAACTACAGATCCAGACGAATCATGGTCCATGCGTTCACACGATGTAACATCACATAATGTAGAGAAGAGTATACAAGTTCTGATTGATAAGGAAGGAGGGTCTAAATTGGATGATAATGAGGAGGAGGACGAAGTGGGCTCTTTAGGGCATAAGGCGGCTTCCGAACTATCGGCATCGACTGGTAGTTTACAACTGGAAGAAGTACAGCGCCAAGGCAGCGGATCTGACTCTCATCGAGTAAGGATCCCATCTGGAGTTTCCGTGCTTGGAGAAGAGGGTTCCCTCTCCTCCGAAGGTCAACATTCACATACCCGCCCAGCTGGATCATCCTACAGGATGAACAGCATGCAAGTCAGCGATGAGGTGGCCGATGCCAGATGGGGGAATGCGTTGAACATGGTCATGCGGATGGAGCCTAGAGTGTTTGCAACAGAACTGACGAGGATGCAGTGGGAACTGTTCCTTGACATCAGAGTGAGTCTGAGAGCACCACTAGTTTGAGTTACTAATGAAGCCTCTTTCAGCCAAGGGATGTTTTCAGGCATACTCTTGGAAAGGAAACCGGTGGCCCTGTCCGCAAGTCGATCAACTTTTTTAACCACTTGTCCAGATGGTGATTATGTTTTCCCTCATGACCTGGCAAAATCTGACATTTGATTTTGTTTACCTTTTATAGGATTTCGACCATCGTTTTAGCTTCTTCGAAAGCAAAACATCGAGCTCGTGTAATCGAACGATTCATATTCATTGCCCATCAGCTCCGTCGCCTCAACAATTATGACTCTCTCTATGCCGTTATTTCCGGTTTACGGGAGGCCTCTGTTCATCGTCTGTCAGCGAGTCAAGCACTGATACAGCTCTCACCAATTGCGGAACAGGATTACCACTCTCATCTCAAACTGATGGATCCAAGGAGTGGATACACCCAATACCGCAAAGCACTACAGGCGGATATCGACAATGGGCGAGGCGCCATCCCCTTACTTAACAATATATTGGGCCTTGTATCACGATTACAAGGGGTCCGCCCAAACGATTGCAGGGAGGAGGATGGTAAGATACAGTGGGATAAGTTTATGAGGTTTGGGGAGATTCTCTCTATGATCCAGGAATGCCAGACTAGAGGGCCGATGGTAAATGGGCAAGTGGGTCAGGGGTTCAAAAAGGTCATTGAAGAGACCATTATTCTGTCGGATGAGGATGTAAGTCCATGCTCATATTTTTCTTGTCTTGGCGGAAATGTGACTCACTTGCCATTCAGGCTCTATGGGAAAGAAGTCAGTCTCTCGAAAACAGCGGGGGTACAATTGGGGGGAAAATGCTTAGACGCTTAGCAAATCTCGGCTTTTAAATCGGGCGAGGGACACATCGTATCACTACTATATTTGAAAAATGTTTTCAGACTTCCAACTCGACCCGGTAATGATGACCTCGATGATTCGATGATTAGCATCATGGCGTGTGGAATTGATGGATAAAATCAACAACACGAAGGTGTGCATATTATATTATATTAGAAGGGGATAGCGGTGTTTGCCTGGGCATACACCAAACCGCAAGACTCAAAAGCAATTTCATGCAATAGACATACCATATGATTCTACGTATACGACGCTATACAACTCTGCTCTCATATAGTTTAGCTTATAGAGATTTACAAGGTAACCCTTCCAGGTCTCTGTTTCAGAACCCTTTCCACACTCATTTCAAACGGTGTCATACCGCCAGAACCACCCCTCGCTACCTCAAGCCTAGCTCCATCTCTGGCTTTGATTGTCCCCAGACCTTGATTGTCTTGATGCCCGTTACTCACACCGGTAGCAGCTGCAACACTTGAAAGCGTTAAGCCAGTAGGAAGAAGGCTATACCCCGAGGCGGTCCTCGGCAACCCTCTCTTCTGGTGCATGGCGCCGGTGCCCAGCTCCCGGAAGGTACTGACCAACGTCTCGTGCGCCGACCTGTAGTCTCCGTTAGTCAAACCCACACCACCGTTCTCAATTCTTTCTTGATCGTGAATATCGACCTCCCACTTCGGTCTTCTTATCTTTTTGGGCGGCAAGAACCTTGATATAAGAAAGCATGATTCGGCAGAACCTGAGGCGTGGCTGAGAGAATGGTGGTATAGCACAGGGTTGTCGGTCGTGGGTCGCTTAGAGGCAGCGGAAGCAGCCTCGAGAGCGGTGAGACGCTTGTGTGGTTGGGGAGTGGAGGATGCTGCAGAGGGAGGAGCAAGCGTACCTGCAAAAATACTTCGAAGGGAACGCGTAGAAGCAACTGAACTTCGGCGGAGGTTTTGAGAATGAGTAGTTCCTGCATCCACGTTGGACTGGTTCGAAACAGGCGCATTTTCGCGCTGTACGTCTTCTTCAGGGATTTGATCCCATCCTTGTCCTTGCGCTACTTCGTAACTGACTTGTGGCTGAGGGACGGGGGGTTGATGCATAGACGGTACACGGTCTCTCTTGTCATACGAACCCCTGGAAGGGGACTCGTGGGCCGCATTGCGTCCAGTATAGCTGATGGGAGAGTTTAGAGGGTGAGGAGGCGCGCGAAGGGATTGTATGGAGCGAAGTGAAGAATTTGATGGGCGATGACGAAGGGAACGGGCAGCTTTAGATGATGTCGCCTGTGAACGAGAAGCGGTAGGAATTTTTTTTTCTGGATGATCATCTTTGGGAGACGCCTTCTGTTCGGACTCGGTTGGGGAGGCCATCTTAGGGAACGGATAAGACGGGGAATCAGTAAGCTTGTCACGCGCTTGGGCTTCGTCCCTTTGGTCTGTTGGGTCCCTTGGGAGACCACTGCCACTAATTGATCGAAGAGACGGACCAGAAGAAGGTCGCTTGGGCTCGCTAGTTGCACTTTGCAGACCTCTGGGTGGCTCAGTTGGAAGTCCAACATCAGGAGTGGTATCTATGGATGTAATAGCGGATATAGGGCCGACAAGTGACTTGGAGCTCGCGACGCGTTTGATTGGATTTGTTATGATGGGATGGTCTACATGGGGCATCTCCGCAGCGACTTGTGGGTCAGGCGGCTGAACTGTTCCGGCAAAGCCAGTGGTTCTTTGAGTGAGAAGTGGGCGATGATCAGGATCCTGAATGTCGACCAGATCTCCCCGGGCCATGGCCTCAGCAATACTCTGCGTTCTCTTGCCTTTGGGATCGGACGTTGTGTCACTGACTGTGCGACGCATAGCCGCACTGGAAGGTTCTTGTTGCTTCCCCTTGCCCTTTTTGGTCTGCTTGACATCCTCTCCGCTCTCCCACTCATCTTCATTAGGATCGACTTCTTTGCCCTGATCATCAATCATTTGGATGCTTTCGGTTGTACGGCGGGACTTTGCAGAGGGGCGGCTAACGTTGGATGTAGCACTAGAATGGGAGGCAATGGACATGGTAGAGTCTGTGCGAGTCAGACGTGGTAGATGGGTATCGGATCGATTTCCCCGCGGCAAAGGTCGCTGCCGGGCAGTCAGCTTTATTTCTTGCCCATCTGCCAAGGGATACTTACCTCGCCTTGCTTCTTCTTCTTGCTTTGATCTAATGTATGCATTGCAAGCCCCGCTGCAAGAGCTCTTCTTCCGGCTTCGCCTTCTGAGCCTCTCCGGCCATGGGCATGGCCATGAGCGTGGGTGTGGGCGTGGGCGTGGGCATGCGGATGTGCGGCATGGAGGGATTTGCGGCGTGCATGCTGGGAAGGTCTTCTGTGGAGGGGAGGGTTTGTGTGCTTTGCCGAGGGAGAGATGAGGGTTGTCTGTGACGACAGCGACATGGCGGGTGCGTATGGCGGAGGGTGGATTGCAGCAGGAGTATAGCATAACAGTGGTAGTATGGTGGTAGAAGAACCTTAATTAAGAAGAGGAGGTCTCTGGGTGATAGTGACGTGGACTAAAGGGGTCACGTGACTATGTATTACATAATATGGGCGGGTACTGTATAAGCGCGCGGGTGTTCACGTTGGGCCGGCGGGCACGCGCTGGTTTCTTGTGCGGTCCGTTTCTCTACCCATGACTCTCCTATATAGCACACCCGCGCATGCATGTCTCTTCTTTCTCCCACTTTCATCCAGAATGCGCACTCTCCCACTCACTCGTAGTCCATTTATTACACGCCGCTGCCTCACCACTCTCGGTCTGCGAAGGGAAGACCCCTCCAGGATATGGGAAAGGCGCACCCCACTTACTCCGCACGCAGTCCAGAGCCTCTTGGCAGACGCCAAAGATCAGCTCAAGGTCGAGGTAGAGAGCTGCAAGAGGCGATGCTTCCCAGATTCCCTATACTCTGATGTAAGCCGCGATTATGTTGTCGGACGATCGCTGGCTTACCACCGCTTAGGCTGGCGCAAAGATTGTGCCTTCTCTATCAAAGGACGTGGACGTCATACTGGGCATCAAAGAGCCCCGCTTGTCTGATATCCGCAATCTGGTAGAGGCTTCTAAGAATGAAGGCAAGAAGCGAACATGGATGATGTTCTCGCACACTCATAAAGGGCAGGTGAGTGCAAGACGTAACCTACTTTTCACCCTTCATTGACCGTTGCCTACAGGAATACAATATCCCTCTTCTTTCTGCTTTTCTTCACCCAACTCAGACACTCATCGATCATGAACTATTGACGGCCCCGGCTCCTGGCAAGGACGGTAAGCCACAGCTGAAACGTGTCGCCGCATTTGGATGGTTTGCAGGTGCTGTGGGTGCTGGGGAGGCACTATCTCTTACCGGCCTTGCTCTTTTGCGGAGGGGACTTGCTACCCCTTTGCTTGTGAGATAAGCTTAGCTTTAATGCCTTTGGTAGAAACCTGACAATAGCTGCCATAGAGCCTCTCACGACCTTATTCTCTTGGCTCATTGGCTGCGTTCAAGGAAGCTCTAAAGAAGGCGGGTGAAGAGGTAAAAACTTCTGCTGATCTCAAAGGACAAGAACCGATCGTCATCGGCGTCACTGGGTAGGTCGATCTTATTCACTCGCCTTCATTGGTTAATGACATTCTTGCTCAGAGCCGGGAACGTCTCATCTGGGGCCACAGAAATGCTTAATGAACTCGGTGTGGTATGGGTAGGCCCAGAGGACCTTGCTGATTTGAGGCAAAGCGGATGTAAGCAACTCCACTATATATAGTTATTCAAGAGATCTTCAGACTGACAGCTGCCATATAGCTCCAAACAAGGTAAGCGCCAGGCAACTCATGTGTGAAGCTCAACTGATCATTGGACAGATCTATGCTTGTGCAATCACTCCTGCTTCCTACCTCCAACGTATTGAAGGTGGTATATTTGATAAACAAGAGTATTACAAATCACCTGACAAGTACATGAGCATCTTTGCGGCCAAGGTCAGTGCCAGCGAGTCAAAGATATCATCAGAAACTCTAACTTGATACAGATTGCGCCTCACTTGACTACTCTGATCAATGGGGTTGGGTGGAGCAAAGGCTTCCCTCGAGCCATCACTAGGCCTAGCCTGAATAAACTTATCGAAAAGGAAAACGGAAAGCAGAAGCTTGTAGCCGTGCAAGATATAACTTGCGACAAGGAGGTATGTCGCTATCTAAGGTCATTCTGAGTGTGATTGGAAAATTGAAACATCAACAGGGTGGACTTGAATTCGTGGATCAATTCACCACCGTCGACAATCCCTATTTTGAAGGTCCTGGAGATATTCTTATTAGTGCAATCGATATCCTCCCTACGGAGCTTGGTGAGTGGGCTTTACGTTTTGATTTACATCCACCCCCAAACCATATTCTGACTATTGGTATTATACAGCCGCCGATGCGTCAAGTTATTTCTCTTCTGCTCTTTATCCTTACATTCAAGGCCTTCTATTCCCGTCTGGCCAAGGTGACAAGAATGATATAACAGAAACTCTATCACGGGCAGCCATCGTCAAGGACGGTGTTCTCCAGTCCCAACACGAGTGGTTAGGAGAGAAAATCGAGCAATGGAAGACAGGAGGTGCTGTTGCGCCAGATTCTCTCAAGCAGGAGAAATTGAGGAAAGGAGGAAAGAAGAAGGTGCTGCTCCTTGGAAGCGGCCTGGTGGCAGGCCCTGCGGTGGATGTTTTTGCGGCGAGACCTGATGTTCATCTGATCATCGGTAAGCCATTTCCTTTCTCCATCGGCAGGTCTATGCTCATATATTCACACAGCCAGCAACAATCTTGCGGAGGGTCAGAGTCACATTCGTGGCCGTCCTAATGTTGAGGCTATGGCCCTTGATGTGGCTGACGATGCCAGCATGAGTGAAATTGTTGAAGAAGCGGACATCGTCGTCAGGTGAGTGTGGTTGGAACATTTCCGACGCTTTCACCCTCGCTCAACCTTTGATCTAGTCTCCTTCCTGCACCCATGCACCTCCGTGTGGCTAAGCATTGCCTCGACCACTCCCGTCATCTTGTCACGGCTTCTTACGTCTCCCCCGAGCTTCAAGCTTTGCATTCGCAGGCAATTGAAAAGGACGTCATCTTCCTCGGGGAATGCGGCTTGGATCCAGGAATTGACTCCATGGCTGCCATGCGGATCCTGGAGAGGGCAAAGAGAGAGGGTAAGCAAGTCAAGTCGTTTGTATCGTGGTGCGGTGGCCTGCCAGAATTGAGCGCGAGCAAGGTGCCTCTGAGGTACAAGTTTTCTTGGAGTCCCAAGGCAGTCTTGACCGCTGCACAGAATGATGCCTCGTATAAATTGGAAGGCAAGGTAAGTTGTAGGCATCACATGGCAAAGCGAGAATCTGACACGGCAGGTTCATAGCATGTGAAAATTCCAGGAAATGAGCTGTTGGCAAGACGCTTTCCCGAGGTAAAATTATGGGATGGGTTGCCGCTGGAAGGTTTGGCGAATCGTGACTCAATGCCCTATGCTAAAAAGTACGGGCTTGGTCCAGCTGAAGGACTGACCGACCTCTTCCGAGGAACTCTTCGGTGAGTAACATGGTAACACAGTCCTCGAAGAACTGACAAGTGCTAATTAAAAATAAATAAAAAGTTACCAAGGGTTCTCATCACTTCTTGAATCCTTCCGCCTGCTCGGTCTTCTTCGCTCTGACCCTCTTCCTGGTTCTCCGAAATCTTGGACCGAGTTTCTTTCAATGACTGTAGAAAGGGAATTGGGCCTGAGCAAAGGGTTGAAAGGGGAGGACGTAAGCAGTGCTGTGCAAGATTTGGTCGGGGAGGGAAGCAAAGATGTTATTAGGGCCTTGAAGCTGTGCGTTTGTTCCCGCAAGACGACCCAAAAGCGGGGTCTCCAGCTGACACCTTTTTCGTTTAGTTTCTCGCTCTTCCCAGGCAGCGACACTTCCTTGCTTCCTCTGCCGAACCTTCCCACCCCTTCTCCCATTGATTTCTTTGCCCATCTCCTTTCTCGCAAACTTGCCTACCTTCCTGACGAGCGGGACACGTGTCTTCTTCATCACTCGTTCACCATCTCAACTCCCTCTGGCGATACGCAAAAAGTGACAGCCTCTCTCCGCCACATGGCCACTCCGACGCAGTCCTCCATGAGCATCACAGTCGGTAAGACGTTGGCCTTTGCGGCTCTGAGGATTGCGGATGGGGAGGTGAAGGTGAGAGGTGTAACCGGACCATATGAACCAGAAGTTTGGGCAGGAGTCTTGAGTTCGTTGGAAGGAGCGGGTGTTGTAATCGAGGAGAAATGGCACTGAGCAATTTACCTGTATTTAATATGATTCACGAAAGAAATGAGTTAAAGCACATCAATAACATGGCATGCAGCATTGAATCGCGTTATAATAATCGTACAACAGATCAAGTCATACAACTGGACATGTAGATGTGAAAGTACCCAATCCCGTAGTTTATGGGCTGATAATATCCCGATACCATCTAACACCGCCATCCCCTTGTCCAGCTTGGTCGTCTCTGACCAGGCCGGCTTGTGACTCCATGAGTCCCACAAATTCTTGGGCGAGTCCTATAGGCAAGGATTCGGTTGAAGCAAATTCAAGAAGGGAGAAGGATTTCTCAAAGGGATCGCTGTTGGGGAACGAAGGTTCTAAACGGCTGAGAGTGCGAGATAGAATTGATAATGTTGAAAATGTCGGAGTGTGTAAGACCATGAGACTCGAAGGGAGGCGAAGCGAATGGATGGAAGGGGAGGTATAGTTAGGAAGGTAAGGTAACGTATCAATCAGAGCTTGTGGTGATAACAATGCTAAAGGATCATCAGCGACCAGAGTAGAATCTCCCAGAGATCAGGGACGCACCAACGCCCCTGGCGCGCATCCACAACCCCCAAACCTCATCTAATGCCACGACCCCTCTTCCTCCCTCGCCCACCATTAACCCACTTTCCCCGTCCCTGCCAGTTAATAGTCCTCCCAGCTCTTTTGCAAGCCCTTCATGGTAAGCCCGCTCATTTTTGACCATCTCTTTTGTTAAAGCGGGTGTCGCAAGACCAAGCTGCACGAGCGAAGTACGAATCATAGTAGCCTCTTCCTCCGTAGTTTGCCCTTGGGGTGAACCGGTAGGACTTGAGGCACCGGCTTGTTGTTGCGATGAGAGCTTCTGATTGAGAGATTGTGCTAGGCGAACCATCTCTCCTGCACGGAGCATGAGTGCTTCAAGATCCGCGAACGCTGTTTGCATGTGAGTATCTTGGGCTTTGGCCGATAAATCAATCGACTGAAGGATGCCATCTACATCATTTCAGTAAGCAGCTTTAGGACGTTTTGGAAGGGATCAACTTACCGATACCAGCCCCTGACCTCTCGCCGTTAGAGCTCGTAGTTTGAGCACTAGAGCGTCCTTCACGTTCCCAGGCCTTGTCTCCAAGGACACTCGAGAGTTTTTTGTATGCCTCTTTATCTCCTCCTTTACGAAAGCTTAGTCTCACGACTTGCTGCTTCTCTGGCTTTTCCCTTATGGTATTAAGCTGAGGGAGCCGCGGGAGAGGTGTAGCGCAAATTTCGCAGTTTCGCAGCAATGCTGAATTAAGGAATGTACAAGCTGGACAGGCGACCTTTGATTCGCCCTCTTTGTCATCGGCGGTAGACGATGGGGGAGTAAAGCCGGATGAGTTGGGTGTACCAGCTCGTGAGGGCGTTGCCGATACACTGGGTGATGCCACAGCTTGAGCATACGGTACACCACATAGCCCACACTTGCCCGATTTGCCCAATCCCTTTCTCTCGTTAACATATCCACACACCCGACAGGTCCACGTTCCAGCGCTTTCAACTGCGGGATCATTGTCTCTGGACTGGGGATTTCCGAGCGTGAGGGTGAGTTTGGGCGAGCTGCGCATAAACCCAGAGTAATATTCGGTGTTACGCACATACGACAGATGCGTTTGTAGTGACGGAACGTGAGGGGAATGACTGTCAGATGGGATGAGTATGAGACGGTGGGTAGTTATGTGTAAAGATATTGTCTGGTAGCCTGGCTGCTTGTCATTCCTACGTTGTAATCAGTCCACAGCAACCGCAAGGAAGGGGAAGAGTGGACTGACGCTTCGTAAAGACCGACGGCATCCCAGCTGCCGATCCACTCTTCTCCTTGGTCTCGCTGCACAGATTCTATCACGGTCGCCGATGGACGGACTGGCGACCATGTTGACCAATAGGTAGCGGAGAGAGGGGAGGGCAAAGTCATTGAACAAGCCTGAATGAGACAAGCTGTTTCGAATAGAGCGGGTGGATATCTTCTGCAGTACGATAACGAACAACAATCCAGTCTGCTTCTGATATTGACTACCACTCAAAGGGTGGAGGTTTACGTAACGCTCCATGCTGCTAAAGTCAAAAGCCTCTCGACTGACGCATGCATGAAGATACTGAGCTATTCTCTTGTTGCTAATTCTACTACGGAGAGTGCACGTGGCCGATTGAACCGTCGTGGTGTGCACAATGAGGAAACTGAGGGATAAGAAGGGGTGTGTAGGGTGGTAGCGGCGGCGGGAGATTGGTTGTCGTGACAAGCGGGGGTGTGCTACTGACTGGGTGTTTGTGTGGATTGGGTTGCATAGATCTGTACTAGTAGGCAGGCAAGAGGGGCAGATATAGAGTATAGAGGGTGGGATGTTGTGTTTTGTTGATTGCATTTGCGAGCCTTCCGGTGATCGTTATGCAGGGTTTCTTCAGGTCCTTGGAGCCTGGACGTTGGATGTTTTTGTTCTTCGGCCTCGCGTCGCTGTCCCCGAGCCTCATCGCCCATTCGACGCTCACTTGTACCACAGCAGCAATTCTCCATATCCCATCTCCCGTCCACCACTATACATAGTACATATAGCCGGCCTTTCCGCCGTGTTTTCCCGCGAGGCGAGTCTGGCCCACCACCCGTCACCCTCCTCCCCTGGTTACGCACCACTCCCGCGCCTGGCTGGTTGGGTCGAATTGTTTTCGTTTTTCAGATCTGCCCATACGACGCCATCATCCACCATCACCCATCACCCATTTCCTCCTCCTCTCGGCTTCTGGCCTATCATCCGACACACCGCCTGCCGCCGCCCACTGAGCAAGTGCGACCAATCCCGACCGCCTGATCCGTCATCCTCATTTCCACTCTTTCCTCTCTCAACTTGCCTTTTTGATACCTACCACCATGAGCGAAACAGGTGGTAACGCGCCCGTTGCACACCAATCTACCTTTGATTCCCGTTTGGCATATGTACAATCCAACGTTCCGTTCCCTTCACGCCAAACCTCCTATCCTGCATACAACAACAGTTCACTTCCGGCCCACCCAGCAAGCTCCTCGAGCCGCCTTAATGCAAGACCCGATCATTTACATCAGCCCTCAGCTTCAAGTGCACCGTTACTTCATAGCGAGGCGATGACGCATCCTGGGTGTGTATTGTGTGGACTTGTGAGGAGCTGTGGAAGTGGAAGTAACCCTTCTTCACCAGTGCTCTCCCCGCAAGACAGCACAACGCCCTTACCCTCTTCGTCGCGGACTCCATCATTGGCTACGAGCTTTGCAGACTCTGGTGTGCCCGGGCCGTACCACCACCCATTTGAGAGGACTCAAAGCCCTGCGCCAGACGGGCGGCGGACAGGGAACAGGGTGGGAGGCAGAGAGATTGTGTATCACGATAAAGACATTACGGTCTACAAGGCAGAGGGGAAGGAGAGACTTTGTCAAGGTGGTAGACATATTATCATAGTAGTGAATGAGCACCTGCAGAGTGTGTACGAATTTGTAAGATTTTTTTTTGGTCGCGTGGAAATTGGTCGGACTGATACGGAAAAGGGCGCATCCGATATACCGCTGTTAAGCCACATACTCGACACAGCCGCGCAAATATTGAATTCTGTGGCTGCTGCAGGCGACGATCTGGAAAGCGGCAAGGGAAAAGAAAAGTTGCACGTGGGATTTGTAGGAAGTATCATAAGTGAGTCTGCCTGTGAGCGAGTGGTCTCCAGCTGAGACGTTTAAAAGAGGATCCACAATCTCCCCATGCGCATTTACATGCCCACGCTTATCTTACTCCCATCGACACTAAACTTTCTGGAGCATCTCTCTGGCGTAGGAACGTGGTATTTGGCTCCTTAAATTGGTGGAGTATTGAGGATCTACGAGCGGAAATCAGGCAAGTTCCAACAGCTACTCTTGCCCCGGCAGAGTATTGACAGCTGCACAGGGAGGCAACGTCGAATAACCGAGTCAAGACGGGGTATGAGTATCGACAAGCGCCCATTGACAAGGTACCAGACGCTGGTGCGGCTATAGTGGGTTTCTCTTGAAATTACTTCGTCGCGGAAATTGACGGCTTTCATAGGCCCCAGCCTACGCCCTCAACCCAACTTATTCTGACGTGCCCTCACCTGTATCCCAATCGAAACAACACGCTTTGCAACAGCAGCAGCCACAGCCGTCATCCTATCGACCCCAACCCGGACCATCGTCCGTGTCCAAGGATCGACTTTCTCCGCTACCCACCCATCCGCTTGAAGAGGTCGGCTCGATAGAATCTGTCGTCTCTATGAGCACTGTAACCCCCCAAACGTCCAATTCCGGCAGAACATCAAGGGAAGATAAAGGGAAGGGGAAGGAACAGGAGCAGGCCATTAGCGATTGGGAGGAGGTGCAGTATGGCAGTGAAGGAAGTGAAAGATTGTCGGACAGAATTATTTAACGAACGACATACGAAGGAGATGATGATACAGCGCGACGTTAATGACGAGCGTGTTGTTTCTGCCTGGCATTTATATAGCATACAGCATGACAATTATCAAGTGGAAACGGGCTATATCGACTGTAAAGTTATACGTTAACAATGCAGCACACGATGCGGGGCAGGATGCATTGGAATTGGCTCAGGAGGAAAAGTGCCACATCGGGCGATAGGGACAAAAGGCGGAAGCAAGGGACGAAGGGTTGCACCCTAAAAAAAACCTGACGCGTCCAACGGTGAACCAAACAACGCGCAAAGTCGAGCCTGCCGGGCCTCCTTGTGGTCGCATGTGCTTGATGGATTCCGGCGAGCGGCGTGCAGTCTGGAGATAGATGAGCGCATACGGGGAGAAGAGAGACATGCATGCGCGTGGGTAAAAGGAGAAGAGGAATGAGGGTACGGTGGATGTAGTGTAAATAAATAAAAGCTTGGCATTTTGTCAACACATTCGAAAGAGGCGCGCAATTCTCCCTTTGCCCCGTCTCTCTTCAATCCATCCTCCGTCCATCTTTCCTTTTCATCCATCCTCCCCATCCTCCACCCGGACAATCCCGACTGTCCCGTCCACCCCGCCGACAAAGGAGCCTTTGCGATCCCTGTCCCTCTGCCGGTCTGTGCGTCGCATACTTGGCCCTGATCTCAAGCGTGAGTATACTCTTCTCTCTTCTTGTTTAGCAGTCCTGCCCATGGCTGCCCCGTCCCGTCTCATTCCAACCCTCCGCCCACATCTACTCACAGGCTACATAGTGATTTACACTCTTTCCCTCCACGCTCTTTCATTACTCCTCTGCGATCCACCTCGACTTCCTTCCAAGCCCATCCACAGCCATGCTTGCCACCAATCTCATCTCTCTCGTCCTTGTTCTCCCCACTCTTGCTCTTGCTGGACACAACTCTCCCTTCAACGGCCACTCGCCCTCTCGTAGACATCACCACGCTCGCGCCGCATCTTTTGCACTCACGCATGCCTCTCCCACGTCCAACGAGCTTCTCAAGCGTACTTACCACGATGCCATCGAGCACAAGATGGCGAGGAAGCGGGCCGGCAAAAAGTTCGCTAAGCGAGGTGCGGACGGGTCCCAATGTCGAGTAAAGGGGCAGAGCTATGTCCCCACTGGTGTGAGCAGCACTTCTGCCATCTCGAGTACTGCTGCATCTTCCATCGCTAGTTCCCCCTCGCCAGCCAGCACGGATGCTATCGCCAGTACTTCCGCCTCGGCTGTGGCCCCTGATTCCAGCGCTAGCGCTAGCACCAGCACAAGTGATGAAAGCGCTCCTACCTCCAGTGCATGGATTGACAACCAACAAAACTGGGTTGACGCCACGTCCTCGTCTGAACAAGCGGCTGCAACTTCGGCATCTTCGTCCTCCCCTTCTTCTAGCTCAGGAACGAGCGTCGTCAGTTATGCCGGCTTGACTCCCAACGGTAACAAGGCAGGTGTAAGTGCTGGTGATTCCCTGCCCTGGGTTGCGTCAAAGTTGGGTTGGTGGTATGGTGCGTGTAACTCTCGCAGTATTGGTGAAATGACTTGGAGGCTGACGCTGGCTAACAGACTGGTCTGCCACTCCTTCTGGTGACTGCGGCAGTGCTGTGACGGTACCAATGCTCTGGGGTGGTGGTATCGCTGATGCCACCGACGCCTCTCGTCTTGTCGCATTCGAGGCCCTCAGCCAGAGTCCTTCGTATATCATTGGATTTGAGGAGCCCGATTGTGCTGCCGGGTCAGGCAGTTCTGGTCTCGACGTTGCCACTGGTGAGTTTCGTTTCATCCGAAAAACAAATTCACGAGTCTAACGGTAGCAGGTATTGCGCTTTGGGACTCATTGATTGCGCCCAAGGGCGAGGCCGGCACTATTCTTGTCGGTCCCTCCATGTGCAAGCAAGCTGCCGAATCCGGCTGGCTTGGACCTTTCATGGAAGGCGTATCTAGGAAGCCGGATATCATGAACATCCATGTGAATAAGAACAGCGCCGCTGGGATCCAGCTTGACATTGTGAGTGATTTGCGGATGTGAGATGCGCATTTTATCTGAACTCGTATTTAGGATCATTACTGGAACACTTACGGTCTCCCTATCTGGGTGACAGAGTTTGCGTGTGTAGACGATTCCACCGACTTTGTCCCTTGTACCGATCAGGATGAGATCAACTCATTCATCAATACTGCCGTCGACATTTTTGAGACCGATTCCCGTATTGCCGGTTACGCTTACTCGTAAGTTTCCCTATGGGTGGGAACAAAAGGTATGTCAAGGCTGACAGGCTGGTAGAAATGGGTATGGCCTCTCTGAGAATTGGATGATGGTCAAGGATGGCCAGTTATCGTATGTTGCTTCATCTGAATCCATCATAAGCTTGAGGCTAACGGCGACCACAGCGAGTCCGGCCAGACTTACCTTGCCGCTATTTCCAAATACCACTGATCTGGCACTTATCTATAGTTGTTCGTTCTTCCAATATGCTCGGACGTATTTATAAATTTATGATTGAAATTGAAGAAGCCCTCTGGATACCCAAAAACTTGATACCTTTTATATACCCTGCCATCTTTCCGTGTGTCACTTTTCCCTTGCTTGCTAGGTGTACACGGACTATCTCGTCGATATCTGGAAATATATTCTGTTACGGATGCTGTATGCAGCGCTAATGTTTGGAATCCTAATACTTGGAGGCATCTTGGTGCAAAAGATGGCCCGTCTTCCATCTCATCATGTCCACGAAGGCTTATGACGCTTGATGAAAAAGCTTAAAAATGATGTTGCAAGTTAGCGTGGATGGAAATAGTCGGGTTTCAAAAGCAGTCTCACCGGCTGAATGTGATAGCCGACCTCGACGACACCCTCGCATCATGTCATCAATCCCCTTTTTCTTTGCCTTATCAGATACGTATATCTATCTTTGGCGCCCCGAATTTTATGCAAAGAGTATTACTTTGCTCAGAGTACAACACGTGTAGCGATGACTGAAAGGCAAACGTTCGACTCGCTTGAAGAGCTCTCCACTTGCGAGGTGAGCCATCTCAAGGCTTGCTTTCCCACGCCTATAAACTAAACTTGCCTGGTGCGTTATTATACGCTTTGAATGTAGATATCAGATGCTCTTATAAAGCTAGGAGTGCAAACCGGAGGCTATATTCCAGACCTTCACCTCTACTCACCTTCCGATGGACACAAGCTCAAGGTGGTCGGCCCGGCATTCACAGTGCAGGTGGGTTCATGATGGGGAGGGAATGATATGCTGGGGAAATGGCTGACGAGGATGCGATGTGTAGATGGTAGCTGAAAATGTGCAAAGAGAAAATGAACCTCCCAAGAGCAAAGAGCATTTTGTGAGTCCTTTTTACTTGTCGACTGTTTGCCTGGGACTGGAAATGCGATGCCCACCGCAGATACCCCGCAGTCGCTTTTAAATTTGTTCTTCTTTTTTCTTTTTTCTTTACACCTGCAATACGATGTTTCTAAATGGAGCGTATTGTCATCGAAGGCTGACTGGTCAATGTATGGGTACAGGTAGATGCATGCCCAAGCGGCAGCGTACTTGTCATTTCCGCACCATTCAGTGCGTCCAATCAACAATCCACGTCTACCAGAGCTGCTTTATCAATCCGCTGACAAACGGTAATCATAGTCCGGAATGCAGGGTGTTGGGGCGGCCTTATGTCCACAGCTGCTAAAGCAAAAGGCATCAAGGGAGTAATCATCAAGGGAGGGTGTCGAGATTTGGCAGAACATAGGGAGCTGGGATTCCCTGTAAGTCAAGACATAAACCTTTTCCAATACGCACACAGTTTAAGCATCGACAGGTGTATGCAAACTATCACACAACATTAGGCCAGAAATCTTTTGTTCGCCCTTCGCTCCTCTCTGTTCCAGTCGACATGTCACCGCAGTACTATTCTTCTCCGGCCATTGTATCCCTCTACCCGCCCTCATTCGAGTATAAGATCACTGTAAAGCCTGGGGACATTATTGTTTGTGATGAAGACGGATGCGTCGCCGTGCCCCCGGCCTTGGTCGAAAAAGTTGTAGAAAAGGGAAAAGAAGGAAGGGATGTCGACGAAAATGTGAGGAAAGACCTCGAGAAAGGAAAGGGAGTGAAAGAGAGTATGGCCAAATGGCGAGGTGAAGATAAAAGGGGCGGGGGGAAATTGTAATTCAGCTGGCTAGCAGCGTAAATTGGTTGTTACATTTGCCCAGGGATGGAAAGCGATGAGGATGCAATTGCATGGTTGACAACAATAATACAGACTAAGAACCGAAAACCCAAGGGGGCATGAATGACATAAAACTTGGGCATTAACAGTCAAGGAAATCAGCAGCTGTAAGCCTTTGAAAAGTATTAGCAATTAAAAAATCTATAGGATCAAACCAAAAGTCGATGGAGTGACCTGCTTACAGTTCTAGAGCAATATAAGGGTCGATGCGGTCTGAAAAGTCTTCATTGACCTCCTCGGCAAGACATTCCGACCATTGTACCTTGTATGCAAGGTATTCTATGACTTTGGCAAGAATCACACCCCTATGAAGAGACAGAGAAGGTTAGCAAGGATTCCATTCCATGAGCTTTGTGACATGGAACTAACCTCTGCTGAATTCTGCACGTCTTGTTCTTCGACTCTTCAAATGCGGCTATCCGATTGCCGATCAGCACTGGCATCCTCTCATGACCCAGCAAGGTAGTTGGAGCTACCTACCATCTTCGTCAAGCATACTTTTGAGCATGCCACTTGCGCAAGCAATCTTTCGAGAGACGACAAAAGTATAGCCGTCGGCTGATTCAAGGAGGACGTAGTCGTCTTCTGGGGGCTGCGTTTGAGCTTTCTTGCCGGCGGACATGATGGCGTTGTGGGGCCTGTACAGGGTGTCGGGAGCACTGGATGGGGCAGGCTAGGGGGTGAGAGCCAGTGTCGAGCTGGATTAAGACATTACCTGATGCAGAGGATATCTTGGTTCTCTCTTCTTCTTGCTACACTCCGGTCGGCGATAGCCGCTGGGTGTTATATTATTGACAGCATCATCGCTTGTCGACGACATACGACGATGACTATCGCCATTGCTACTACTCCCCCAACACCACACAAGGCGCAAAATGATACGCAGACAGAGGCCCACATTCACAACGTCAGAGCTCGAACTGCAGCTCCAGCAGGTACGTGTCTTCCCGCTCTCAGTCAACTCACGCCCCAAAAGATCAACCTCGATCCCACATCATCCACAACAGAAAATCTCGAAGCTCTGGCCCCTCTTATCAAGTCAATACAAGATACGGACTCGGAGCAGCTGTACCTCAGAAGCCTGGACAATTTTGTGGAAGAGAAAGAAAGGGAGATTGAGGAAATATGTCAAGAGAATTATGAAGTCTGTCGCGTGAACAGTGCATTCGCCAAGTGCTGATGATTGGCAATCAACTCTAGGACTTTGTCTCTTCCGTATCTACCCTTCTCACAATCAGGCAAGGGACTGTGCATCTGAGGCGGCGAATTGGTGAGCTTGATGGCCAAATGGGCGATGTAGGAAGGGCGTTGGGCGAAAAGGTAGGTCGTCACGCCGCTGGAATCTACTGACATATTTTCCAAACAGAAACGCGCTCTATTGGAACAGAAAAAGGTAGCGAGAAATATGGACGATGCGATTGAAACTCTCCAGACATGCCTACGTCTCCTGGACCTTGTTCACCGCATCGACGAAATGGTTCGAGAGGGCAAGTATTGGGGGGCGTTACGGGTACGTTTATATCTGGGCTTTGATAAATACGTACTCAAAACCAGCATACTAGTCACTTGAAGATCTACTTCATCTCCCTCCCCCATCCATCTCACAAACGCCCTTTTACGCACACATTCTTTCCTCGCTTCCCTCTCTCCGCCTTTCTATCAAAGATGCTGTCACGGCCTCGACAAAAACGTGGTTATTCGATGTGCGTGAAAGTAGTGCAAAAGTGGGCAAGCTTGCATTGGAGCAAATGGCACTGAGGACGAGGAAATGGAGAATGAAGCGAGAAAGGGAAGGTGGGGTTCGGTTAGCTCGGGTTGGGGGGCCGTTGGAACTGGTGCATAACGAACGAGTCGAATGTAAGTGTGCCCCGATGTGCGCGCGCTCTGGCTAACTGTTTTAGTCGATGCGCTGGATAATGATGAGATCAAAGTGGATTTCAAGCCCCTTTATCATTGTATACACATCTACGAAGCCCTGGGCCAGAAGCCTGAGCTGCAGCGTAGCTATCAAGAAGATCGAAAGGTATAATCTATTACAAGAACATTTTATGTTCGCAGCTTACCTTTCATTCAGACGCAAGCGACTCTCATTCTGACTTCTCGATTATCCACGACCCCTTCAACTCTTGTCAACACCCTTCCTCTTTTGATGCAGGAGCTAGTGGGCTTTTTTATCATAGAAGCCCATGTGCTCGACACGATGCCTGATTTCCGTACTCAGAGAGATGTGGACGAGCTCTGGGATGAAATGTGCAGGAGGATTGTGGAAGTTATGGGTCAGGGCTTGAAGGGATGCAGCGAGCCTGGAGTGTTCCTGAGTAGTAAGACTGAAGTGTTGCTATTCGTGCAAACTTTGGAGGTGAGTTGGTCTGCGTGATGAAATAAAGCTAATGTTTGACAGGTGTATGGGTATAATATAACAGAGCTAAACGGCTTACTCATAACTCTCTTTGAACGGTACTCGGAGCTGCTATTGCGCAAATTCGGCGCGGACTTTGACCAGGTCAGTCGCAGCATTGCAAGGTTTCATTTGTCTCATCTGACTCTTGGTGGTGGGCACAGATTGTGTCGGACGATGACAATCAGCCGATGATGGTTAATGACCACGAAGAGTTTGACCAAGTTGCAGGAGTCTGCTGGCTTGCAAAGGGAGAAGCCGAGTCTCTGGCGATGTAAGTCTTTTCAGAGCGTCATTGTTCTTGCCCTTTGGGCTGATTCCGTGGGTCAGGCAAGGATTCCCTCAACCGATGCCCTTCTCCCAAACGTATCCCATGTGCTGTATCAACATTCGAAATTTTGTGGATCAGTTCTACCAGTTTACAGATGGAGTGGCTCAACAGCATCTCGATGTCGATGAAGTTCTGCGAAGGGTTAGTTTTTTTTTTTTCTATAGTACGCATGACAGATTTCTAATCCAAATACAGTCTTTGGATGGTTTACTATCCGACCATGTCAGCAAACAAATTGCAAAGAAACTACAGACTATGCTCAACCTGTCGCAAATTGCGCAAGTAGTCATCAATCTGGAGCATTTTTGCACTGCTTGCAATGAGCTTGAAAGCGTGCTGATGAATCTTCGGTGAGTCACGTTTTTCCCAAAACGGTCCAAGTTGCGAGTCTGAATAGTAGTATCAGCGCATCACAGCGTGGAGGGCCGATCAAGCTTGCATCCGGTGCCTCGTTCAATTCCACCTTATCAGCAGCACAATCACGTATCGACAGTATCATCAACTCTAAACTCGAATCCTTCTTTGAGCTTGCAGAGTACAATTGGATGCCTGTTCGCCCCCAATCGACGGTGGAAGAGCCAAGCACTTATGTGTTTGAAATGATCACGTTCTTAACGGCATATGTGGATTCGGTGTTAATCGGGCTGAAGGAAGAATTCAAGACGGGAGCGTATCGAAACGCCTTGATGAGGATCAATCGGTGGTTGATGGTATGTTTCCCATTGCCTTGAGATAATGCGGAGTTAACAAGAGATAGGATACATTGACGGGTCAAGAGGTTGTCAGATTGAACGAAAGCGCATTGGCGAGTGTACTGGCCGACGTGTCGTTCATCGAGACTGAGATCAAACGGCTTGGTAAATCTGAGCTTGATCACGTCTTTGACGAAGTAAAGCATGTGTGTCAATCCTTTTCTACGTCTATAGCTTTCCAGAGACTGATTCTTTACCCTCAGACGATCAACATTATCCTTTCGGATGCCGTTCAGGCGTATATGGAACCTTCGATTCGTTCCATGTCGTATCCCTCTGTCAAACCCCTCAGCCTGGCGATGATCTTGGCCAAACTGAGCAAAGCCGCCTCGTCCCAGGGAGGTCAGGCAAACATGTTCAAGGCGGCAAGGAGAAGGGGAGAAGCAGATGAAGTGGCTAGATTGGCGGGTAAGTAGAAGGGCGAGCAGGGATGTTGTATAGTTTATTTCTTCATGACGCGATCTTGATATGTATCGATTATTAAAAGTCAAGGAGGTCGATAGGGATGCAGTATGACGTCATTGGGTACTCACCCCCGAAGGAAGCCATCGGTTCGGATCAGCAGATGCCAATCAGTCGAACATTGATCTTGCAGCTCCGTATACCGATGTCCTTTTACTAAAACAACACATCTCACAGCCCCCCGCCCCGGTACCATGATCACAAGAAGACTCGCATCCACTGTCTCTGTCCCTCCCGAGACCAAGTCTCCTCGCAAGATTGTCCTAGTAGGAGCCGGTTTTCTCGGTAAATCCTCTCTGTAAAGAGATCAAAAAAAAGGCTAACAGTTTCTTGAACAACTATATATATATATAGGATCGTACGTCGTCAAAGCCTTGATTGCAGATCCCCGTAACCGAATCCAGATTGTATCTCGTCACCCTCAATCTCGTACGTCCCCTCCTCCACCCTTGACGGCCCAACTTGTATCTTTACGATCCTGATCAATTTGTCACTTGGCTTTTGCAACAACTAGTCCATTCCAAACTGTCTACTTTGGGAGCCCAGATCCTCCCCCCCGCCTCGGTGGACATCACCTCGCCTTCCTCCACCTCGGAACTGCGCAAAGCCTTCAAGGGGGCTTCCGCCGTCGTTTCCTTGGCGGGCTTGTTGGTGGGGAGCGACAAGCAGATGAAGGCGCTGCAGGAAGATGGGGCGAGGAGGGTTGGGGAAGCTGCTAGTGAGGAAGGTGTAGGCAGGGTGGTTGGCGTGAGTGCCATTGGGGCTGACCTGCGAGGTGTAACTGCCTAGTGAGTTGGGTGGGGGGGGGGGGGGGGGGGTTGTGCTGATGAACGATTAAACGGACATAGTTGGAGGACCAAGGCGAAAGGGGAAGATGCTATACGTGAATACCATCCGACTGCAACGATCATTCGTCCTTCACTCCTCTTCGGTCCCGGCGACTCTTTCTTCTCGGTGAGTACTTTTTTTTTTTTTTATGGCGGTGGTGACAGTGAAACGATCCTGACTTATGTTTTCCACTCAATAAGCGCTTTGCAACCTTGGCAAAGTACCTCCCTTTCCTCCCAGTCTTTGGAGGCGGTATCACTCGATTCCAGTGAGTCGTGGAAAAAAAAAGGCACCTTTACGCTGATACTAATATTATTAGGCCGGTATATGTAGGGGACGTTGCACGGGCGGTCGAGATATGTTGTCGTGACGATCCGATTGTTGTCAGTCAAGTGGCTGGACGTATCATTGAAGCTGGCGGACCGGACATCTTCACTTACCGCGAGATGATGGAGCTCGTGCTTCGCTATACCCACCTTGAAGGTCGTCGAGCGATCATCTCTTTACCCTACTGGCTAGGCAGCGTGCAAGGGTTCTTTCTGGAAAAGTTGCCTGAAACAATGTTCACCGTCACGCGAGATCAAGTGAAGCAGCTACGGAACGATAATATTGTATCGCCCCATCCACCCATGTTTGCTCAGAATTTTGAGGATTTGCTGAAAGCGTTTCCAAGTTCGGCACCGAGCAGTGCGCCCCCTGGGGATGCGGGGTTGCAAAGCGTATACGACATTTTGCCTACTTATTTGGGGGTTGGGAAGAGGGAGGAGGGTAAGAGGACGCATGGCCGGAAAAGTGCGAGTTTGGACGAGGTGAAGGGGATGGGGAAGCGGTAGTGTCAGGGCTTGTACATGTTTACTGCAGTTTATGCATTATGGGATGTAGCAGTGTTATTCTTTCAGCAGATGCTATTCTTCGAGCTGGTCCAACGCGTCTGAGTATGGCATGAAGTGGATGATGATGCTCCGAATAGTAGAAGCGGGTGAGACAACCATGCACACAACCACGCAAATACATGCACACACAGCTACGTCTACGCGGGCACACTTTGGGTCTGCGGGGCGAGCATGGTCTTGGGCAGGATGCTGCCGACGACACCTGCGAGGGCCATGCTGCGGGGGGTGAGCTGTGTACGGCATCGACACGGGACGACGCACCCGAGGACGAGGAGGGGCGCGGTGGCATCCTTGGGCTGGCGGAGGGGCTGCTGGTTGACGTAGCCGAAGACGGCGAGGGCGAATGCGCCCCATACGATGCTGGCTGTCAGCGGTGCCGGGGCGGGGGGACGTACATGGGCTGCTTGATGAACATGCCGGCGGCGGCGGAGGTCATGGCTGTCTGGCTGTACCAGTCGCTGTACTCGGCCCACTCGGGGGAGAGCGGGAGGTGGTACGGGAACAGCTGCGCGCTCTTTGCGGGGGCCTTGTCCAGCACGGGGGGGGGAGTCATGGCGGGGGTGGGTATAGAGAAGGATAAATAAGGAGACGGGTAACGGAGTGGTAAATAAGAATAAATAACCGCGCACCCAATTTTCACTCCACATCTCCACCATGTCCCCCCGCCCGCAGATCAAGGTCGGCGTCCTCGGAGCAACCGGCACAGTCGGCCAGCGGTGAGCCCCCCACGCAGCACTCCCCCCCCCCCCCCGCCCCCCGCTAACCCCAACCCGCAGCTTCATCGAGCTCCTCGCCGCCCACCCCTACTTTGCCCTCCACGCCCTCGGCGCCTCCTCCAGGTCCGCAGGGCAGCAGTACGCCCGTGTCGTCCGCTGGAAGCTCCCGAGCCCCATCCCAGACGCCGTCCGCCACATGGTCGTCCACGAGTGCAGGCCGGACGCCCCCGGCTTCGCCGAATGTGGCGTCGTCTTCAGCGGCCTCGACGCCGACGTCGCGGGCGATATCGGTGCGTCTCCCGCCCTGGCCCCGCTTGCCCGCCCACGCTGACAGCCCCGCAGAAAACGCATTCAGAGCGGCCGACCTCGTCGTGTACTCGAACGCGAAAAACTACCGCAGAGACCCGCTGTGCCCGCTCATCGTCCCCCTCGTCAACCCGTCCCACCTCTCCATCATCCCCTACCAGCGCGAACAGCTCGGCCTCAAAAAGGGCTACATTGTCACCAACGCCAACTGCTCCACCACCGGCATCGTCGTCCCCCTCGCCGCCCTCGAAAAGGCCTTTGGGCCCCTCGACACCGTCATCGTCACCACCCTCCAGGCCATCTCTGGCGCAGGCTACCCCGGCGTAAGCAGCTTGGATATCATGGACAACGTCGTCCCCCTCATCAGTGGCGAAGAAGACAAGATCGAATGGGAGACCAACAAGATCCTCGGCGGCGTCACACCCGACAACAAGGCGTTCGACCTCCACGCGCCCAAACAGATCAACGTCTCCGCCACATGCACCCGTGTCCCCGTCATCGACGGCCATACCGGATGCGTCTCTGTCAAGTTTGCCAGATCGCCCCCGCCCTCCGTCGCAGAGGTCGAAAACGCTTTCAGAGAATACACATGCGACGCGCAGCACCTTGGCGTCCCCTCCGCCCCAGCCCAGGCCATCGTCGTCCACGATGCGCCAGACAGGCCGCAGCCCAGGCTCGATAAAAACCTCCACAACGGTGCCTGTGTGAGCGTCGGCAGGATCAGAGAGTGTCCCGTCTTTGACATCAAGTTTGTCTGCTTGATCGATAATGTCAGACTGGGTGCCGCTACGTCTTCAATCATCAATGCCGAGATTGCGGTCGAGAAGGGTTTGATCCAGTAGTTTTGATAGATTAGTTGGTAACTCCAAAAAATGAGCATATGGTATATGCATTGCATCTTACGTTGCAACTAGAGAATGTCTATGTAACTTGGTCTACAGGAATCAACTCTTGACAAACGCAAAAAATAAACGTCAACCCGGCCAGCGATGATCAGCTCTTTATCTAAAAACACTACTCCAATCAGTCTCAAATGCCATGAATCACACACGCAAACAACTCACCCTCAACCCCTTCTTCCCAACCTTGTTATCAACCGCTCTTTCCAGCTGCATTTTCAGGCTAGCCACCTGGGCTTGCGCGGCCTGCAATGAATCCCGTTGAGATCGCTGGTCTTGGCTGATTTTGCCCATTTGCTCACGCCTCGCCTCCAGTTCCGCCACATGTTCTCTACATGCTGCCGTACTGCGCTTCGTCTCTTGCCTCGCTTCATCAAGGTGAACACGGAGGTTGTTCGCTGTGAAATAAATAAAGTAAGCAAATCAACAACTCGATTCTTTAATCACTTACCCATCTTTTGAGATGCTCGAAGGTCAAGAGCTAGATTATTTACCTTGACTTTTTCGTCTTCAAGCTTGGCCTCCTACAGCATCATCACGGTCCGTTAGCGACTCGATCTCTCCCCAACTCTTTTTCCAATTTACAATCTCTTTAATCTTTTCCCTTTCTCTCTCCATCTCGCTCTCCAACCCGTCCCTCTCAGCCACAGCGGCATCATATACAGCCTGTGCCCCCGCCTCATTCAGCATCTCAGATGACTCGCTTTGCCTCTTTGCTCCTCCTTGTTCTTGTTCCGACGACACGGTCAGTTTGATACTCCCGCGAACATCATCAGCATGGACCGCACCGTTGACAGCAAAAGAGCCTTGCGGGGTGGGCGGTAAAGGGACAGTCGGTGGCGGCCCCTGAGGCGGGCGTACGACAGCCTTGCGACCAGACTTTTGCTCCAACTCGCTCGTCTTTTTTCTTGTCAGCTCGGCGCAAGTCGCCATCAGCTCTGCATTTGCATTTTCAAGCTCAACCTTGATATTCTCAAGTCGTGCATTGTTTTCTGAAAGCTCGGATATCTGTCTTGCGTCATTGTATCGTTCAACGGCGCGTTCATCCCGAACGCGCGAAAGCTCAAACAACGCTTCGTCCGCCTTCATCTTGAGCTGTCGTCGTTGCTCCTCATTCTCAGACAGCGATGATTCCATTTCTCGCGAAACAAAATCTTGCTCAGCCTGTAGCGTCTCCAACGCTTGGGTATGCGCAGCCTCGAGGGACGCAACCACCTCGCTGTGCATCGTCTTGAGAGACTCGAGCTCGTCATGGTGCGCAATGTCCTTTGATTTTGAAGCCTGGTCCCATTTCGTCAACGACAAGCGATGCTCACGCTCCACGCTTTCAATTCTCGCCCTCAGCGTGTTGATAGTGATCTGATTGTCCTCAATCTCTTTCTGGCATGTTTCCAACCGTTTTGTAAACTCCAACTGTGACATATCAGTCGTTTGCGAATGACCAGCCATCAAGGCTTCAAGCTCTGCCGCATGTTCATCGCGCAAACGGTCAAGCGCAAAAGCGTCAGAGGCGAATGACTCCTTGCTGTGAGGAAAAGACGCAGAAGACGGGATAGGGCACGATTGCTTGGCCTTCTCGACAATCAAAACGTCACGTTCTTCCCAAAGGCTCCCGATATCGACCACGTAAGGGTCCTGTAAATGTAGAATTAGTGAAACAGTTGATCATGATAGCTTTTTTTTAAAACACGCACACCCTCCATTAGTTTTTCCTTTAGCTTCTTAATCGTCTTTTGCAAGTCAGCTATCTGAATGAATTGCTGCTCAATGATTCTTCTCTGCGACGCTTCCTTCTCCGCCATATCTCTATCGTGAAAAATCAGCGACGCCGAACGCTCTCAGTCAATCGGTTGGAATTATTAAAACTTACTTTATCAACTTTTCAATTCTAAACTGCTGTGCAACTTTTGCGTCGCCATTTTTGCACTGATTTGTCGAATCCGCCACCTCTTTAAACCTTTCCACACTTCTAGGCGACACTCCTACTGATGATGATTCATAATCTCGACCTTTCGACGTTTCACTGCTCTCACCGTCCTCTTCTGATATATGCACCATATCAACTGACATTACCGGTATAAAATGAGCTTGCGGGCTCGGTGGTAAGGGGACATCCCTGGGATATACCTGTATGCCCGATGTCACTGGTGTTTGTGGCATGTCTGCCTCCACATTTATTTTTGCGCTGGTTTTACGGGAGAGGATATCATGCGCGACTGCAATTTCCAACTGTTTCTCCAGTTGTAGGATATAGGCTTCTCTGTCTCTTAGTTCTTTGTCCCGCTCGTCAATGACCTATGAGCAGAGTGTTAGCTGCAAACTTGCTGGCAGCGGTGTACACTCACACGATGTACAAATCTTAATTCTGTTTCCAGAGATTGAGATGATCGTGAAGACGGCCTGACTTGCACCGTCGGTGACGACAAGAGAGACTTAGTAACTGGCTGACTCCACATGGCGCACGGCGATGTAGCCAACGATTGCGCAGAGAATAGCTCCTGCGAGAGCGATTGCGGCCTGTATATAGAAGCAGCGGTCAGTCTCGACATTCCTAAAAGATATCGCGACCCACCTGTTCCCTTTGGAAACTAAATATCCCCTCCCTCCTCGAAAACCCTGCTTCACAGAAATATTGGATCTGCTCAATAAAGGTAAAGACGCCCTTCTCATTGAGGTTTGTTCCTCATCCGAGTCCAAGCTTGAGTTGGATTCGGCACGAGATACAGCCATGCCCTTCCTTCCTACTCCGTCCTCATCCTGGTTATGTGTTTGCGACAGTTCTTCTGTCGTCGTCTGAGATACTTTGACCATGTCGTCCGTCACGCCTTGAACAAGGCTGGCCTCTGAAATTTTGGCTGTGAGATCAGCAATGCGAGTTTCAGACTCTGAGTATTTTGCCGATAGTTCTTTCAACTCTTTTTTGAGTTGTTCAAGTTGACTGCTCTCTCGATCCGCCTGGCTGGGAGGCATTTCCTTATCTAATATTGTTTTAGGACCATCAATGCCTACAGCTAAAGCCGACGCATCAGCTCGCTCGCATGGCGGCGCGACAGGTCCGGTATTGGAACCCGATGGAATTTCCGACAATGCGAATTTCGAGTCCAGTCCCTTTTGTGTGGATTGTTCATCCTCAACGGTCTCGGACAGTTCCTTTTCCTTCTGTTCAAAATGGGATTGGCCTTTCGCTTTCAGCTGATCTTCAAGCTCCGTGATTTTGCTGTTCTTCTGAGCCAACTCCTCCAATAAACGCTTGTTGTGATCTGCTGCTTCAAGATGGGCGATGTGAGCCTCTAATTCACGAAAAGCCTTCTCATGAATAGCCGCATCCCGCTCATATTTCTCTACCTGAGTTGCAAGATTTTCGCGCAAAGCCTCAGACGTCGTCAACCGTGCTTCAAGCTCTGAAACGTTTTTTGCTGAAGTTGTGCCACTTTCTCGAAGTTTGGCAATTTCCTTCTTTAGCTCAGTGGCAACGAGAATGTGTGTATCCTCCTTGTCGGCATAAGTTTTCAGCTTTGCTTCGAGGTCTTGGATATAAGCTTCACTCGAAGCGTTCCGGTCCGCAAGTTTCACCATCCTCATTCGGAGTTCAGCAAGGTATGTTTCGCTTTGCAGTTGCCTTTCCTGGGCGTCTTGCAAAAGTCGACTCCGCTCTTCAGACATCTCGTTCATAAGGGCCTTTTTTTAAGCATTCAGTTGCATTCTCTTCTGGCTGAGACTAGGCAACTCACAATTTCCCCGCGCAGTTCCTCCAGCTGTTGATTCAGAGCAGAAACGACCTTCTCGTATCTAAACATGGTCAGATCAAAGGCAGCAGTCGTAGTAAACTGCACAGACTCACTCCAAAATGACAGGTTCGACCGTCTCATTAAATTTGGTGAGAGCATCCCCATCGCCAGGGCCACGGCTCTTTAGCTCACTTGAAAGACGCATGTTCTCACTGCATTTTGCCAGATAACGGTCGTACAGCTGTATATCGGGTTAGCAAGTTCCTTCTATACTGCTCAGTATCGTACTTCAGTATGCTCTTTCTGTAACTCAGCCAGCCTCCGAGTCAACTTTTCGCTTCGTTTTAGACCGTCTTCTGACACTCTACTCTCCTTCCCTTCTGCTTCCAACGCTATTACTTGCTTTCTCAACTTGAGGACAGCGTTTTGGAGATATTCTACGTCATCCCACCCGGCTTCAACCTGGTTCACCTTGGCTGAATTACGAATATTTCGGGCACGAGAAGCATACTTGATTGTGTTGAGGGTCTCGCCAATATTGGCTTCAATGGGAGAGATACAAGCGATCATGGTGGTGAGGGCATTCCCACCAATAGAGTCTTGAAGCATACGTGTGAGTTTTGAATCCCGGTAAGGAATATGGCCACGAGATTTGACGGGATCAGATAACGTTGAAATAACGTTACCAAGTGCCAGAAGACCACTGTTAATTGAAATGCCTTCCTTCATACGGTCACCCTGTGCAGCGGTCCGTTTGAGACGTTCTGAACCAGCCAGATCTACCATATTGAATTTACTTGTTATCACCACAAATTCCTCCGTGGAGGCTGATGGATTGATAGCAGATTGAGGTCGGGAGGGGGTCATACGGCTGAAGCTGCTAGGTGGACCACTTCGAGAATGAGGAAGAGTGGGTGAGCGAGGACCCGACGCAGGGAAGCCGATCATAGACGAAGGGCGACGAAGTTGCCTGGTAGGCGTCTCGCTACCTAAAGCAGATAAGGCAGACAGGGCATTGGAAGGCCTCTTCTGAACCAATGTTATTGAGAAGATAGCATGACTTCTAGAGCTCGTGGCATTCATGGTTGTTTCTCCTGTTTTCCTCCTAGTAGATCCTTCCTGAAGCAGCTTCATCACTTCAGATAATGATTTGACCTTGACTTCTCTCACGCCCGACCAGACTATTCTGCCGTCTCGTTCCTCTCGGATGGAAATGGATATGCCTGCACCGGATAGGAGATCTATGATCTCTTCGTTATACAGCTCAAGAAAACTCAGTCGCGCTTCCCATGAGGCGCCTGGCCCTGACTTTTGTTTGTTATCTTCTGCTCGTTCAAAAATGCTTTGCACAGTTCGGGGGATAAGCCCAGTGCGAGGAGTAAATTCAGTACCAGAATAATCAATGTTGTCACCGGTTGTTCCCATAGAGTATGACTTGCCGGAACTGGTCTGGCCATAGCTGCCCACGGTAAAAGGAGTATTAGCCTTGTTTTAGGACAATTCTAGTCTCCACTCACGCTAGAAAGGTGACGTTGTGACCCTTCATAAACTCGTCAACGCTTTCTCCAGCCGTACATTGGTAAAGATCCGTTTGTTGAGCACTTTCTCCCAGAACATAATCGAAGCTGAATGAAGAGTACTTCTTGCCACCAGTACTGATGCTAGGCCCGTGGCCAGTGAGAGCAGCTGGGTCGACATCTACCCGGATATCAGACTTTGAAGTGGGGTGAACGAGGACCGATCGGAACCGAGGAGGAATGGAGGGGTCATCTGGATCGGACGGTCGGATACGCAACACTGATAGGCAGCACACACATCGGATCAGTTGTTCGAATGTCTATCGTGTCAATTCACGCACCAACTTTGACGTTCCTATTTTCTAGAGTATTTGGAGTTTCTTTAGCACCTGCGGCAATACTTGACGCATCACTACTGAGACTAGCTCTAGTATGGCCAAACGTGCTTTGACCGGCTGAAGAATTAGGCCTCGTAATGCTGGATGGAGATAGAGGACTGGGGGGTGCGATGGACTGGCGACGTGATAAGGACATGATGGGATGTGGTGTTATGGAATATGGTGGATGCTGATGAATGAGTAACGGTGGGAATTATGTTGCTGCTGTGAGTCAGTGTGGGGATGGCAAAGCGAAGGATGGACTAGGGAGGAGGAAGGAAGAAGAGGCGGATGATGTGGTCGCACACTGCAGATCTGAGTTATCCGGCGGGCGGGCAGTCCGAAACCAACGCACAGACCGTTCCACACCCCATCCTCCACCCTCCATGGTCCAGATATTATGCGCACTCACCGCTGCTCTTCTTCCTGCTCAAAGCCGCACTAGCAGACAGCAAATATCAAGGTCGCTATTGGGTTGTACCGCTGGTAGCCACCTCGTGTATATTCTCTGCCGAATGATCTCTGCGAATGTTCGAATGCCGATGACTTTCTGAATGGTTAGGCAATAGCGCGCTATACCACGCAAGCCGTACTTGGAATTTCTGTAATTCAAAGGCCCGGATGGCGTATATGCCAACTGGACTGTCGAAAGGATGGGTTTTGGTCGAAACAGCAAAGGTCTCCCCCAGCCTTCGGACCAGGGGAAATGATGATTATCTGCTCATTGTGCACGGCCGTGCTCAGAGTTCGCGATGTCACTTTATGAGAGAATGAGCCAGTCGAATGGCAGAGAAAGACGTGCGGAAATGAGAGTCAAGCCAAGAAGCAAGCAGCGTCACTCGTTGAACCGTTACCGTACGAGCACTAGTAACAAATCCGTCCAACTTTCGTCGTTCAGGCACGACAGTCGGTCGACAAAAAAAGGACGACAAAGGCTCAAAATTATTATGAGTGCATCGCATCATCTTTAATACTTTTATTTTTGGCGAAGCATCCCTTCTCATGCCAGTCGCCAATTAACGACTCTCACCACCACTGGAAATGCCAGACGCACAATCTAATCAAGAACAATGTTCGCATCTCAAGCGTACAGAGCATGGAAGGAGTGCAGAGATTTCATTTTGCATCACACTGATTGTTCGCAGTATTATGGTAGACGGCAAGACGACTTCGCATACGTTGCTTTGTGCATATGATTCGAACTAACGTGGCACGCCCGCCAATACCGTACTCCGTCTGTACCTCGTTCTCGCGTTCATGCACAACAACATGTTCTTCATTTCAATTTGAGGCGATCAATCAGTGTGTCTCACCGCAGTTCCACCTGTTAGCATAATTACTGTTACTATTGCAACATGCGTATTCCTCCTTTCATATTCATCCTTTTGGACTAGTCATCCTCGTTCTTTCGAATGCCCCGCACCGCAATTCCGCCCCCTTCTTTGAATGTCAGACGCAGCCAGAGTTCTCGTAAATCATTGCCCGCCAGCCCCTCCGGATTGCCATGGCCGCCATTTGCAGTTTCCGGTGCGCTGCTATGAAGGACCTGCAAGTCCTGATCGATTCCATCTCGCTCCATAGTATTAGTCTTGGGATGCGTAGATCTAAGTGAGAGCCTTTCCAAAGCATGAAGCTGTTTTTTTTTTTGGAAGAAGGGGCGCGCGCAGACATCAGCTTAACTGCTCTATATGCCTTGAGAACACTCACAAATGTAGCTTCTTTCTCATGCCATTCCTTTTCGATCTCATCGACTTTCTCTACCCCATCTTCCCATCCCCTTACACCTCTCTCCACCTCTTTCACTGTTTTCCCCAGGTCCAAAACCAATCCAAACAACACCATAAGGATCTTGAAGGTTACTTGTTGGCCCGATTGAGGCCCCAGTAAACAGGCGCGACAGATCTTGTCCAGAACCATGTTGTGATACAGAACAATAGAGTGTATGGATTGGAGCCGACGAATACCTCCTGGAGCAATTTCGTCGATTTCCTCATCATGGAGAGTACTCTCCACCCATGCTTCATCCGATTCCTCCTCAGACGTCCCTTGTCGATTATGTGCCTTTCCTGTACAATCCTTCCGCAGCCTCTCTAGCCTTCTTTTCATTGCATCCCAGTTGCTTCCTATTGCAATATCCAACACGTATCTTCCGAATACGTTGACGAAATGGGTCATCCTGAATCGCAGTATCTGCAAACGCCTTTGAGCAATTGATCCTTTGGGGAAGAGCGAGTGCGTAGATCTCTCTTGCAGTCGATAACAAGGCAATCCCGAGGATGGTCTCAAGTCTACGCCAATCTTGTGAGGCTCGTTGAAAAGTTCGAATTGATGTATCACGTCCCAGTACATCGTACGGAGAACGAGGTCAACTCGCGAAAGCCTTAGGATAAGATTGTGGATCGTTTGATACTTCTCCATGAGCTGATGGGGCAAAATGTCTGTAATGGCTACCGGAGGTGAATATGAAAGATATAAGAAATCGAGTGCTCTGTATGGTTATGAGATCAGTAAGTCTTATTTTCTCTGAGCTGCGTTGATCTTTCTCTGGGGACGTACTCAATTGCTAAATCAGTCAATCGTTAGCAGTTGGCAGAGCATTCAAAGTGATACACAAAGACTCAATTTACCTTGTGGGTTCAGCCATCTTGCCCTTTTCCCGCTGTTTTCTTCCTCTGGTAATTCTCGTACGGCAAATGAGACGCGGTCTCCTACGTCTTGCCATACTGACCCCGTCGATTTTTTCCTATCGTTATCTTCATGGTTCAGGAGAGTTGTTCTCAAGGCATACGCAAGCTCTGCACCTCCCGGAGGCCACCGACTTCTTTCGCTCAATCCAATGCCTAGTCCTATTCCCCAGTCACTATCCCGGTCCTGTTTGTCATCATCTTCACCGAGACCTAACCGCGCCCTGATCCGAGCTCTTTTACCGAGCCCCACAGCTTCACCGGCACCTGCACTGTCCTTGCCAAACAAAGCGCTGCTGACGCGCTCCGTAAAACCTACATCTCCGGCTAGCCAGAAGGCTCTCAGCACATCCAAATGGTCGAGGAATCGTAAGTCATGGAGGTACAGAGAGACTAAGGAGGTAGATATGAGGGTTGCGTGAGCAAGCAAGGGATCAAGGATCTGATTGGAAATGAAGATTGACAGTGTTGGGCAAGAAGGGGGGAGAAGCGGGTGATTGGGAGAAGAATGCCGAGATATAAACTCGTGAAGGTATGTGAGTGGAGTCGGGCCCCAAAGTGGGAATTCTGAATGGGAATGGTGTGGATGAGATAATGATAATTGAGAGCCAGGTGGCTGATTAAATAAAGACCATAAATCGCCAATATCAGATTCAGGTCTTGGATATAAAGCGTACTCCTCATGCCGAGGTGTATTGCGCTCGTTGGACTCCATGTAATCCGTTTCATCTTCTTTTTGAGAGGGTATTTGCGTTAGTCTGTTCGACGATGATCGGGACAATTGATGTCGATGCCAATGATCGACTTGTCTTTGAATATGGCGAAGGTGATTTCTTAACTCGCTATAGGCTCACATAAGTTGGTCGAAGTCACAAAACGGTGAATCAGTTTCTCATACCTTTTTTCGGAGTCTCCCCAAATCCATCTAATGTCAATAGCCTGCCTGATGTTGCATAAAGGATGAAGCCCATTTGTGGCTACTTTTAGTGTCCTCAGACCTTTGCCTGCCTCGTATAAAATCCTCCGGGCTTCCTTGGGAACAAATCCGGGCATCCTCCCAGCCGAAAACTCATACTTCCAAGCGTCGCCGACTAATTTCCTCGAGATTCCTAAATCAGTCCATGGTTGCGAACCTGGACTTTGATCTTCATCATCAGTCCCCGGAAAACCCAACCATGATTGAAGGAGGTTCAGAAAAGGAGCAGAAGCTTGACTTAGAAGATAAGCTAAGGCGATTGCAGAAGGGTGATGCTGGCTCGGAGAAGTTGATAAGATGGCCAAGAATTGACCATGCAAGTGCGTGAGTAATGCGGAAGCACGCGATGGGAGAGCATGGGCGTCGGGAGAACTTGTTGGCTGTGCAGAAAAAGATGAACACGCTGTCTGATGCAGAGAGCGGAAAGTCTCTCACCCAACGCACGACACCACATAAGGTCTCAGCAAGTTGCTTCACATGGCGAGTCGCCAACATCCAACTATTCCATCTTGACGGCCCTTGCTCATGACATTCAGTCGCGGCACACGCAAGACGATCCTTGATATACGTGAGATAAGTTCCTAAAGCGTGGAAAAGCGCATGATGTGTTGAAGTGAGAGGACTGAATGAATCAGTTGCCACGCGTAACCGACACAGCTAGACCTACAGATTACTCTGGCTGTCGATGATGAGTTCTAGTCTCCTCACAGAGGTTCCAATGGTCAAAAAGTTTGTTTTGAACCTAGAGAGACAGGAACATTGTCTAAGTAAGCCGGCTCGAGCGCAACCGTCCCTCACTCACCCAGAAAGCGTCTCCCTCTCTAGACCCAATACTCGTTCACTTCTTTCACCCAATACAAAAGCTGAGAGTTTCTTGTCCCACATCAATTCGCCGGTTGTGACTGTGCCTAAAGTGGCTCTCAAGAGGAGCTCTAGTAGCGGTTTTGATTCAAAGGTGGCGGCTTGTGGGAGGGTTACTGGGCTATTCAACAAACTGGAAGATTCCAGACTATATTTTCGTTAGCATAATCCCATGCGCGAGTTATCTCGACTTCTATCTTACGATAAGATCACGGAATCGAAATCGTGTGGTGATCTTTCCGATAGAAAAGATGACTTGGATACCGACGCATTGTTTCCACTATCCAGATCCCAAGTTCGCAAT